>NW_024582883.1:277909-280347 GCF_018398535.1 Haplochromis burtoni | reverse complement strand
GGTGAATGAATGTGAATGGCTGATTAAAGAATACATTAAACGAAGGTTCCCGAGTTGTGTTGAGACGCCAAAAGAAGAGCTTTTCACTGAAGCCCTTTGGACACTTGTTGATTTCTTTCTGCAGACCGAACCGATGAAACAGGTAAGCTACGTGATTAAAACAGCATGATTAAGGTGGTCCGAGGCTGCTGGGTTGTTGGATCGCCTTTCATACACTGACCGCTCTCCGATACACGAGCTGCATTGTTAATGAAAGCTGGGTTTACGTTGAGTGGGACGTTTTTACGCGTGGATATGGACTTCAGGACTACTTATGCTTTACAGTCAAGAAATCAAACATATGTTTATCTGTGGAGCTACAAGCAGTTTCAGGTAGAGCTGTATTTGTGTTAACTGGAAAGTGTTGAACTCCGCTGTCAGTGACGGTTTGTAAATGGCCTGTATTTATTTTCTTTTATTTTGTGTGTGTTGCAGCAGGAACAAGTGGAGTGGGATGACGTGAACAAACGTTTACAACATCATGGTTTTAAACCGGTGTTTTTTGCAGATCCCGCTGAGAATAAGAGTCCTGCAGGTAAGAATAAAAGTACGAGACTTTATCAAAGGTCACGTGTTACGGTGACCGAAAGTGAACAATCGTATCAGGCTGAAGACTGTAACAACTATACATAGAAACAAAAATCAGAATGGAAGACTGCTAAGGACAGAGTGTATAAAATTAAAGTGGCTCAACAATATAGTTACTGTGATAAATGTCAATAGATTTAAATTACATGCAACTTTAAATGAAAAGAATGATTTAAATGGTCTTTTTGTTGTTTACTTGTTTATAAATTCTACTTTGAGTTTTAAGCAAAAATGTTTGGCTTGTCAGTGTGATTTGATGAGTAATGTATACGGCTGTCTGTGTGTTTGCAGATTTGGTCCTTCTGGACAAGAAGTCAGCTGCTGAGCTGAGGACAACTCTGAGGGTGATGCTCACAGACTCAGAGAGAAGGCAGGCCCTGATCCAGGAGCTTGTCATGTCCAACAACCAGCTCAAGTAAGTTCAGCACTGTGTAAGAAACATCCTAAGTGGTGCTGGGATGTTATTTAGTGATGTTTTCAGTGAAACATGTTTGTAACTATCTGTTTAAACATGGAAACTGTAAATAGCCCCCCACCCCAAGGACATTATTGCAGTTACGAATGTCATCTTACTGGACTGAACCTCAGACTGTCCTGTAACGTGGCTAGGAGAGCTGGGGTCTGTTTCAGTGACACATGTGCAATGCTACTGCTGGATATTAATAATGTATATGCAGTGTTGTATAGACCACCTGTCCTGCTGTCATTTAACCTCTCCAACATCAGATGAGTATCAGGAACACACATTTCTTGATCCTCACAGACCAGTACAGGCATGAAATGTGAGACTGGGTGGCACACTGCTGAGATGGAGTCTGTATGGAGCATGTATGCTCACCAAGTGTCGGGCAGTTTCTGTTGGTGCTTGGCTTTTCTCCAACAGTTCAGCTCTATTCAATTCAGTTTATGTTTATAGGGCCAAATGATAACAGTTTCCTCAAGACGCTTTATATTCTCAAGCAAAGACTCCAAATTAGAGCAGAGAAACCCCAACAATCACATGACCCCTATGAACAAGCACTTTGGCGACAGTGGGAAGGAAAAACTCCCTTTTAACAGGAAGAAACCTCCAGCAGAACCAGGCTCAGGGAGGGGCGGGGCCATCTGCTGTGATTGGTTGGGAGAGAGAAGGAAGACAGGATAAAGACATGCTGTGGAAGAGAGACAGAGGTTAATAACAGATATGATTCAATGCAGAGAGGTCTATAGAAGAAAGCAGTCCTACATATTTGTTTAATATGAAGGACATATCCTGGTCAAAAATGACTCCAAGGTTCCTCACAGTGTTATTAGACGACATGGTGATGCCATCCAGAGTAAGAGTCTGGCACATTCTTCTGGCTACATGTGCTCTTCTTTTCTCACCCTTTGAGATTTTAACTTGTTGATGCTGTTTTACTAATTTTACGTAGAAGTTTGAAGTCATGTTGTCATAAAGTATTCAGCGAGCCGTTCAGGGCCTTCAGGACTACACAAACTGCAGTCAGCAGGTGCAGACATGCTTTGCTTTGTGTGTCGTCAGAATGGAGGTTCAGGAGCACATGAGCCGAGCAGCTCAGCAGTGTCAGAGGGTCACAGAGCTGGAGGAACTGTTGGACAAGGTGAAGACCAGAGTCCAGGATCTGGAGGACCGCTACCTTAGCAAGGCAGTCCAGCAGCACAGCCACACACAGCAACTGCAGAAGGAAAAACTGGAAGCACACGTGGGTCATTCAGCTTTTTATTTCACTGTCTTTAAATTTCCCGTTAACAAAAGGGTATTTACAAAGAGTCAAAACAAACGGCACAAGCACTCGAAGCCACAGTTTCTT
>NW_024582883.1:276391-277867 GCF_018398535.1 Haplochromis burtoni | reverse complement strand
ACCAAGTAAATTAAATTTCTTTTGCAAGTCTTAGTCATGCTGAACAGCTCTGTGCATGTAAAACACTGAAAAAACACTATAGTTCATATAAGCAGATGTCTCCAGGTGTCTGCTAAAGTTTACATGATGTGAACATATTATCTGTAATGAACAAAGTCACCAAAGTTAACACTGAACCTTGAGCTGTTTCCCAAACATTTAACAGGCTACCCTGAACTCTTTAAGATGAGTGTAGGTGTTTATTTTCATTGACTGCATGTTTTCTTATAGAGCACACATTTAAACATTAATGTTATGTTTCATGTTTCAGTGGTTTGCAGTTTCCTTGTACTGGTAAAAGAAAAACCTTCTGCGTACTTTCAGAGACAGTGTGAGATTCTAGAGCAAAAGCTGTCGAAACAGAAAGAGGAGGCAACCCAGCTTCAGAGGAAACTCCATTTCATCACCAAAAAAGAAGAGCAGCGATTGGCTTTGCAGCGTCAAGCCTCCCAGCAGAGGTCTCCTGCAGATCAACAGTAAGATATTTGAAAACCTCACACACAAGATCATTGAACAGTGTGTAAAGTCTGTTCTAGACTGTCTAGGGTAGGCAGTCAGCCATACTGTTGTGCAGATCTGTAGAGGAGGGCTCTATCAAATAATGCTACAACAATACCAAGTCAAAGTGAGCATATCCACATCAGTCAAACATGGCATGTTGTAGCAGGGCCTGTGCTCAAAAGTCAGGCCTGTGCCCCAGACGTGCTCAGACATGCAGACGGGAACATGCTGTGAGTTTTTGGGGAAGTTTGACTGAGTCAGCGAGGCTTAATCTGACCTCAGATTGCCTCAAATTTGGCCTCATTCTACCCCTCTAAGTCAGAGCACCAGCAGAAGAACCTGGAGGAAACAGACCAATCTGACCCAAGGTCAGTGCACGTCACATTGTCAATGCGATGTCTCGAGAACAATGCGATGTAGGATTTTCAAATTGGTACCATAGTTACATGTAATAAAAACAAATCAGAGACTAGTTTGAATCCTGGTGACCTCGACTTCAAGGTCAGGGGTCAGGTTTTCTGAAAATTCAGTGAATGCAATAGCTTTAAAACAAGGCGATTCTGAAACTGTTAGGAGGCTGAGGGCTAGTACTGGCTGCTGCTAGCAGTTTCAGATCTCTCAAAAGATGTCTAGTTGGATTTGTATCTTGGCTCCGGCTGAGCCACTTAAGGACATATACAGACTGGTCCTGAAGCCAGTCCTTTGTTATCTCAGCTGTGGGCTTAGGGTTATTGTCGTTTTGGACGATAAACCTTTGCCCAGGTCTGAGCTTCAGAGCCATCTGGAGGCCACTGTGCTCATTAGAACCATCGGTGCTGCAGGGATTGTTCTGTAGTCTTTCCCAGATCTGTGCCTCGATACAGTCCTGTCTCTGCGGTCTGCAGACTGCTCTTTGGACTTCAGGACTTGTGCCCTGACATTCACTGTCAACTATAG
>NW_024582883.1:274290-275286 GCF_018398535.1 Haplochromis burtoni | reverse complement strand
GCAGGATGCTGTACACGGGCCAAACTTCAGTCAGGAGAACAACTGAGATAATCCATCCACAATATGAGGTTAGTTATTAATATACTGCAACAACATGGGAATAGAGCTGCTGCAGAGAATTCAACATTAATGGATCAATGTTACGGAAGTGGAGGAAGCGCAGTTTTTGGCTTTCCCCATATTTCAACAGTGCTTCATCTCTTTGCTGTGACTGTCGGCATAATTTGCAGATGATAATGGTTGTAGCCGCTGCGATGCTTTCGACCAAAACAGGCGCAGCTTGATGACATCATCAACATGCGCTATCGCAATAGAGCGATATAGTCAAAATCTCTATCGTTGGCCAAATTTATATCGTTTCTATCGTATATCGTTTACATCGCCCACCCCTACTTCAAAGAAATCCAGACTCTTTACATTCCGAGCTCCTTAGACTTCAATGACCTGGATGACTGACAACCTTCACAGACTAAAAGATGAACACTTTTGTTAAAGTTACATTTATTTATTTTATGAATTTGCATTTTATGAATCCAGTTTCAAACAAGGCTGTAACATGACAAAATGTGGAGCCAGTGAAGGGCAGTGAATACTGTAAAACCCTTGTAAGGTTGTACTGGGAGGGGAATCGGGTGTAAACATCTGCCAAGTCAGTTATGTGGTAAAGAGCAGCTTGTTCTTAAGCAGCCTTGGGCCCTCTATGGCCCACTGTGAGTCCTGGTATCAGGAGGAAGTGTTGTTATTTATTTATATAACAGCGAATCACAACAACAGTCGCCTCAAGGTGCTTACTGTTGTAAAGCAAACACCCCACAATAATACAGAGAAGAGACGGAAAACCTATCAGCAACCGCTTTGCTGATTATTTTGATAGTTGACGAATTTTCCTAATTTTTCTTCAATTAGTCAATTAATCAGCGATTATCTCAATAATAACTGTAGGCCCCAGGCCCACTGTAGGGCCCCAGGCCCACTGTAGCCCCCCGTGCCCACTGT
>NW_024582883.1:270885-272180 GCF_018398535.1 Haplochromis burtoni | reverse complement strand
GGGAGTTGTTGTTCAGCTCCAGCCTTGAGCCCACAGCTGGCACCAAGGGGTGGCTGCATTATGATGGTAATTTTTTCAGCAGTGTCAGAGTGTCAATTTTTTCTTTTTCTTTTTTTACTTTCGCTCAGAGGTGTTATTCTGAGTATTCACAGCAGCTGTAAAGCACGAGGGAGGGGCTAATAATCAGCTCAGTCATTTTTAATGATCGTTGAAAGCCCAGATCGTAATTTAGATTAAAATTCGATTAATTGAGCAGCCCTATCGTCAGTCACACTCCATTAGAAATGGTCATGCACTGCATTGTGAGTCATGATAGACACAAAATCCAATTTAAGTAGAAACTGAACTCCCACTGACAAACAAAAAACCTCCAAATAGTGTTTAAATATGAGTCTCGTGAGTTTTTTGCTGTCCAGACTTTAACCGTGTGAAGAGGACCAAAGTGAATTTGACCCCTGTTCCTGAAATTAAACAGAATTTCTGTATCCAGGAGTTCATCTCATTTCTCATTTCCAGAGCCAACTTCCTGTGGAGCTCGCCAAAACAAGACGGCACAGCTGAGATTAGCGAGCTCATCAGTGACCCAGCCAAGGAAGCCCGGCTGTGTGTCTACTATCATCATGTAAGTGTGACTTGATGTAGTCTCGGGCACGTACTGCTTTGAGCCTTTTTTCCTGACATAACAGAAATATTTCTTCTTTTCTTTCCTGAAATTTCAGCTGTTGAATGAGATCAGTGCAGTTGTAACTGATCATAAAGGTCCTCTGAGAGTGCACAGACCGGACTTCCAGGATGTCCTGTCTACACTGAAAGTGTGGGCAGAGCAGCTCGATCTGCTGAAGGTAAACACCAACAACCTGCCAAACTATCTCGAGCCCTCGGTTAGGTATGTGACGTTTGCTTTGAAGATGAACTTCCTGTGCATGCGTGCTTGTACGTAGGGTCTTCAGTGCAGTTTAAAAGAACTGTCTGTCAGACTAATGCCCTTACAACCATGCGATGGTGGTTATAACACTGACGAAGCAGCAGAGGTTGGAGACATGTTGCTGCTTGTAGACGCCATGCTGGAAAATGCCTCGGCTGATGATAAGGTACAAGTTTGTTACTCTTGTTTGTACTACTTTATCAGGCTGTTGTGTAAATGACACTGCAGGGCGCGGTGGCTCACATGTCTGAGCGTATACTTCAGAGAAGCCTGCTTATTGCAGCGTTTTCGTTCCTTGTTAGGTCCTCAGAAGCCCCACTCGACACACTCTGGAGTCCATGGTGTCTCATTTTCAGAAGCTGTTTGACGT
>NW_024582883.1:213506-266006 GCF_018398535.1 Haplochromis burtoni | reverse complement strand
GACTCGTTGTAGCGGCTCCCCAAGTTCAGCAGCACACGCCTTTAGCATCCTAGGACACACCTTGTCTGGGCCTGCTGCCTTTCTGGGGCGAAGCTTCCTCAGTTGCCTCCTGACCTGATCCACTGTGACACTGGGAGATGTTTGGGAGGAGGGGAGGGGGGGAGATGTCTTGCTGCTGAGAGAGGGATTGGAGGAGGGGGGTGTCATGGTGTCAGGAAGGGGGGGAAGCGAGGGAGGCAGGAGAGTGGGGAGAGGACTCTGTAGTGAAGGTGAGGGTGAGGGTGGGGGGGTTGTGGGCTGGTCAAACCTGTTGAAGAAGTTGTTGAGTTCGTTTGCCTTCTCCACAGTCCCCCCCACTGTGCTTTTCTTGGTGTTGTGGCCTGTGATGGTTTTCACACCATTCCAGACCTCCCTCATATTGTTCCTCTCCAACTTCTGCTCCACCTTCCTCCTGTAGGTGTCCTTTGCTTCCCTCAGGCAGCGTTTCACCTCCCGCTGTGCTGCTTTCATCTCCTCCTTCACTTTGCTCCTGAAAGCCTTCTTCTTCATGTTGAGGACAGCTTTGACTTCCTGTGTTACCCACGGTTTGTTATTAGGATAACACCGTACCGTCTTAGCAGGGGCGACTGTGGTTTTATTTAATGGTTTTATTTGGTGGCAGCAGCAACGTGTAGCTGAATCATGGTTAATCCTAATCAGAATATAATCAAACTCAAGAATGAGAAATGTAGTCTGAGTGATGGAAAGGATTTGTAGGCCTGACCTTTTGACCCTGACTCCCAGGAGCATTGATATCACTGCTGTGAGAGCGCAGCAGGTAGTGTGTTATATGTGAGAAGCCCCGACTTTACCATGTACGACTGAAAAGGGGATTTTAGATTATGTTGTGATTGAAGAGTCGTGAAGAGAAAAGGTAACCCTGTGAAACTAAGAGGAGATGTTGTGTCATATTCATGTGCGACTGATTCAAGAAGAAATCATGTTGAAGTAAACTAATGATGAACTCCGAGTCGTTCTACAATAAAATTAATTCCAGTAAGGAAGACTCAAACCTTTGGAGTAATCAATGATAGAGGGACAGTTTTATTAGCCGCACACCTGAACAGTTTCCCAGGAAACAAACTGGATTTCTGCAGTTTTGAATGTCGAACAGTCTGTCTTTATTCGTTTGAATGTTTGTGGATACAATGGAGACTCTAAGAACAAGATATTACTGGAGATGTTATTGGAGATCTAAAAGCAAAATACCCAGATGACTTTACATTAGCTGGTGTTAGTTGTGGCCCTGATGAATGGTGTGGTAGTCTCCTATTTATACCATGAACACAATCCAAACAAGATTCTTTTAATACGCATCTCAGGACAACTGTTGCTGTGATTTGGTGCTACATAAATAACATTGAATTTAATTGAATAATAATAATGTAATTGGTGTATGGACACATTTTAACCCCATAATAAGCTGGTTTTCATGGATCAGACCCAAATGAAATTGTTGATCAAGAATTAGTTTTTGGTTTGTTACCCAAGATATTTGTTAAATGTGTCGCAAGCCAACATCTCTGCAGCTGCCATTCATCTGAATCAGAGCACTTTAACTAAAAGTAAGACAAAGTATGGAGAGAAAAGCGGGAGCAACTGAAACAGGCTGCATGCCGGTTGACGCATGCGCACTCCTTAATATAAAAATTATTGATCATTGTGGCGTCACTATTACTTTCAAACCTGGAACAGAACTAACTCTCTGACACAAATGGTGGAAATTTAACGCATAAAGTTTAAATGATGGTGTAAAAAAATCCTGTTCAGGTAATGAAAAGGTCAACTTGTTTATTTATATTTACAAAGTGAGAGAATCTCAGAAGACAAACAGATTTTCAATTCAACTTTATTTATACAGCACCAAATCACAACAGCAGTCGTCTCAGGCGCTTTGTAAGGCAGACCCTACAATAATACATACATGACTGAAGGTGATTTAAAAACAGTTCCTACTTCATCGAATTACAAAAAAGGAGAATGAACAAATGTGACGGTAAAATTATGAGCAGCCGTAAAGAAATGTAAATGTTATCAGAATATTTTCATAGCTACTCTCAGGTATTGTTTTTAGAAAAGGTTAAACTGGTTATTTGTCTAACCTGGTCGACTTTTTAAAAATTAACTTGACTCAGTTACGAGGAAAACGGCTCTGAGAAAATAACCAGGACAAGAACGCTTCAGCATTTTGCGCAGATATCAGAGGTAAAAACAATAAAACAATGTATACAGTGAAGCGAGAGATAATTCGTTTATTCAGAATATTTCCTTTTGCTATTAATCTAAGGCCAATCACATTAATATTTACACAGAGGGCTGGCTCCAAACACATAATAACAACAGGTTTGTTAGATATGCAGAACGGCTGGAACAGAAGTGAAATAACGTTTCTGGATTTAACAAACAGCAACGACGGAACAGATTTCAGTATTTATTGATCCAACACGTGCTTTAAGTATCCAACGGAACTATTAACATGATACACCAAATTACTATTTCACTTAAAATAATATCTCCCTCGAAAAAGCTTTATAGTAAAGTCGTTAGAAACAGGAGGTTAGACTGTAATACATGCTGTGAGTGCGGCACAGACATCCATCAGTTCTGGTTTATTCCCAGTATCCTGTCCAGTAAACACTGGGTGGGGTCCAGTTGGACTCCTTAAACGTGCGGGTATTACTGCCTTGAAAAAAGGCTCTGCAAGAGATTTTCTTCTCAAACTGAGCGATAATATTTTCCTAATGTGGCTTTAACACTCCGTCGTGGGTTTTTACGCACACAGGTACACGTGTAAATAAAAAGTCTGCAAGTATTTTAGTTTCATAAGCGCTGCCTGTTTCAAAGAAAAATGGTGCTTTGGCGCAATCGGTACTTAGTAGAAGTCCAGTGAATCACAGCTGTGAGTAGTTTTAGTGGATGCGTTACAGCCAGCCCGCGGAACAAGAAGTGAGGAGAAACACCTGGTTCAGGTTACGGAAATAACAGCCAAGTCAGAGTTCCGCATAATTTCAACACTGAAAGAATTTGACAGGACAAAGTGTCCTCGGTGTGTTTGTACAGAGGACAGCAGCTGGAAGGCGATGGGAAACTGGGAAAGCTTCAGACGAGACGACAGGGAGTCCAGAAAGGAGCCGGTTGGAAAAGAGCCCAACGTACCAGAAATTACAGTGGCTGAAGCGTCGCCGCTCGCTCCAGAGACATCTTTCTTTAGCGTACCCGGGCCTGCACACACCGGTAGGACGGGGCAGGTACTTACTGCTGCTGAGCAGCAGGCTGAGTCACAGGAAAGCCTGAGCGCAGCAGAGGGGCTTAGTGTGACCATGTGCAGAAAGTCTGCAGAGTCCCAGCACAGCTCTCCCTTTGGCCCGCCGGAGTCACAGGAGGAGGAGCGCGTAGATACGCACAGTTTGTCTGGAAGCGACGATAACAGCACCCCGAGAGGGAGTCGCAAGCATTTCCTAGAGGTCATGATGAACAGCTCCCCAGGGATTCGGCGCTCTTTTTACCTGTCCCCCAGGGCTGAAGCTGACTCCACCTCTATGGTTTCCTCCACCCTGGACGAAGACAGGACAGCTGTAGCCTTGGAGCCTATGGAGCACGAGTGGATGATGTGCGCTTCAGACGGGCAGTGGAGCAGCTTGCATCGCCTCCTCACCGCAGAACCCAGCCTCATCCTGAAGAAGGATTTTGTGACTGGCTTCACCTGCCTGCACTGGGCCGCCAAGCACGGCAAGCCTGAGCTCATAGCCATGATTATTAATTTTGCCAAGCTGCACAACATTTCTGTTAATATTGATATTCGAACCAGCACCGGCTACACACCTCTGCACATCGCCGCCATGCACGGTCACGTGGAGGTGGTCAAGCTTCTGGTTAGAACCTACAATGCAGATGTGGAGATCAGAGACTATAGTGGGAGGAAGGCCTGCCAGTACCTCACCGACAACGTGAGCGTGGAGATACGGAGCATCGCTGGAGGCTGTGAGTGCTCTGCAGGTGAGAACTCTCATCCCAGGGACGGAAGACGCTGGAGGATCTCTAACATGAAGCCCCTCAGCCAGCTTAACTCCAACGATTGTGCTTCTGGGGACAGTGAGGGCCAACCCAGGGAAATGTCCCTCTGGAGGAAGTCCTCACTGAGCAGGATGAAGCCCAAACTGCAGAAGCTTCGTGACAGGACATCCCAGATCGTCCACAGCACTTCATTCAAAGATAAAGAGCAACAGGGAGGGTCAAAGAGAGCCTCTAGATCCAGAGCCAGGAGCCACTTCTTTGGGTCAGATCAGTACTGACCCAGGATGTGGTGGAGCACTACGTATATCTCCCAGCTTATTTTCATTCATCGTTATTGCAAACGACCTTTCAGTGCAGTGTCTGCTTGACTTGACTGAACATCGTGTTGATTCAATGGGAACGTGAAAAACATGCTTTACTAGCTTTGGATTATCAGACAGGAACTTCTCTGTGTGGTGAATATATGAAGCAGCTTTCATGGTTACTGTGGCCCGCTGAAGGTTGTGGGGTCAGTGGAGGTGGACATGAGCGAGTGTCCTTTTAACAGCTTTTCTCTCCTTTTAGTTTTCTTTATGAAATAAACTAAGGGAACAGTAATGATCAGCTCCATGATGTACAACAAACGCACACTGTGTGTTCACAACAGTAACTCCTATTAGCCTTTAAATCAGATCACAGACGGTGAGACTCCCTCTGCAGGCCAAGCTGGGTATTTTTATCCATCCACAGCTGACACTAAAGCCCGTGGACCTTAAGTCAGTAATCCGCCTGCAGTGATCCAGATTACTGTGTCACGAGGCTGTGAGGGAGTGTAAGGTGACAGAGAAGCTCTGGCAAAGTGTGAGCACTTTGTGTGACCGCTGAGCACTGAGTGCACGTCACGTGATCCGTTTGGTTTACTGTATGTGAGGACAGCAGTGCTGAGGTGGAGGCACAGCAAAGTGGAACAGAGGCTGACGAGCCACGCATGTACTAAACGCCCTGCTTCACCTTCTACTCACACCCGGCATCTCATTTCTGGGAAAACCTTCTCCCTGATGTTGTGTGGATGTATGGAAGTTTTGTTTCTCATCAGTGTGTAAAGAAGCACTTCTTCTCTTAGCTGCACGTTTAATCGTTAACAGCTTGCACTTCAGCATTTATTTTTGCACGTTTACCTGGTTTAATGACACCATTTGAATGTTTGTTTTACTTATTAAATAAAACATCTGATTTAACTCTTGTTGTTTCAGCTCAGCTTGGGTTTCCTGGTCTGAGGAAATATTCGGCTGTCCGTCTTTGTAATGTTACCAAATCCGTTAAAGCAAACTGCTGCTTCAGTAGAGATGCAGATTTTTACAAAAGCCCAGTGAGTGACTTTGATTTAGACCTTTCTAAAAACTCTTCCCTAAAAGAGTACATGCAAGAAAAAGTACTTACAACAGTACTAAGCTACAGAGTAACAACACCAATCCTTGATAGACCGAGACGTGACTTTTATTTACCATTTCAGAGATCAAATAACAGCACAGACTGCAGAAACATGGCTACATTGGTGCAAAGTGCGTAAACAGAGCAGAATGTACATGGAACAATATAAATGACGTCATACATACAGTGTCCACAGGGTGGCGCTGTGAGCCTGTGACAGCGTGAGAGTTAACATGTAGGAGACGAGTTCATTACAGCAAACCAGACTAAAGCAGCAGTGATCATTAGTTTTACTAACACTGACAGGTTCATGTTTCTTTTATGGAGTCACATTCATGAAGCATTACAGTTACACTAAGTGGTCCCGTCTGTGGGTGAAGCCAACTCCACCCATTTACAGCCAGAGTTAAAGGGACTGCTCTCAGCTCCAAGTCTGACTGTACTCACCTACTCTGCAGTAAAACACATCAGTGTAGTACTTTATTGTGTACCTTTACTATTTAGAGGTCACCACAGCAGATCATCCTAACCTGTCACTATCACCTGGCTCCCACCCTCCTTCACTGCATCCATGAACTTCCTCTTTGACCCTGGCAGCTGTGTTTGTCCAGCATATGCACGTCTCACCTCTAACGTTGTCCCAGCCTGAGCAGACAATATTCATTTACACTGCCATCCATCTTGCTCACTGCCAATGAAAATCACAGCGTACTGAACTCTGCCAGCTCCACCTCCGGCTCCACCTCCGGCTCCACCTCTGGCTCCACCTCCGGTCATTTCAGCGCTTTAAAGCGAGTGTTGTTGTGATTTGGTGCTATATAAATAAAACTGATAAAGCATACATCACTCCTGAGGCACGCTTTGCTCCTTTAGCAGCAACATCATAGCACACAGTGAAATATAAAGTGAAGAATAAATCAGTAAGAAGTCATTTACAGGCATGAACAGGTAAAGCTAAGGCACGAAGGCTTCATGTGAGCTCAGACCTTTCTACGTCTGTCTTTGTCTGGAATATTAATCATATTAAGGTGTGGTTTACAAACAGGCACATATGATGGGCCATGAGCTCGGGCCTACCACAGGCCGTGGATGTAATTGCTCCTTTGGTATAGTTATCTTTTTTGTCAGGTAAAGTTCAAATAGAGGTGGTTAAAATCATAACACAATGAACACGTCCATATGAGTAAAAGTTATATATGAAATCAAGCGTATTGTTGCAAAACTTTGAAATGTTTGGCTTCTGAAACATTGTTAGATAAGATTGTCCCAGTGAGGACTGAGGATGCAGAAGTATCCAGCCTTAAGGTCAGCTGGTGGGTCAGGCCTCCTGCAGACCCACCAGCTGGCAGCTCTTTTTCCACAGCTTGGCCTGTAGTTCAGAGTCGTAGGAAACAGCCGCAGACTGCGTCTTCTGGCCGTTGTACAGGTAACAGCTACCCACCCCCTCCATCTCAGAAGCAGCTGCAGCATAGACGGCTGTAGAGGCTCCCTCTGCTGGAGTCTGAGCAAAGCACAGAACAACAACAGCTTCAAAGCCTCGTAGCATCTCCAAAAGTGAGTGTTTCCTCTCATAAAGATGCTTTAGAATACTTCAGCTGCAGCATGTCTGATTTCTGTGCCTGTCAGTGAACACATCATGTCATCATAACAGCATCACACAAAGTTTCACAACCATGTGGTTCAAACTGAACTGAAGGTTTAGTGCAGAGCATCAGCCACACACACAGCTGCTGACCAGCAGCTTACACCTGCAGAGAGAGAGAGAGAGAGAGAGTGTGTGTGAGAGAGAGAGAGAGAGAGAGAGAGAGTGTGTAGGAGCGAAAAGGGAGAGAGAGAGAGAGGAGAGGCGAGAGAGAGGAGAGAGAGAGTGGGAGAGAGAGAGAGCGAGAGAGATGGAGAGAGAGAGAGAGAGAGAGAGAGAGGAGAGAGAGAGAGCGAGGGAGAGAGAGAGAGAGAGAGAGAGAGAGAGAGAGAGAGAGAGAGCGAGAGAGAGAGAGAGAGCGAGAGAGAGAGAGAGAGATAGAGGAGAGCAGAGAGAGAGAGAGAGACGGAGCGAGAGATGCGAGAGAGAGAGAGAGAGAGTGTGTGCGAGAGAGAGAGAGAGAGAGAGAGAGAGTGTGGAGAGAGAGAGAGAGGAGAGAGAGAGAGAGAGGAGGGGAGAGAGAGAGCAGAGAGAGAGCGAGAGAGACAGAGAGAGCGAGAGAGAGAGAGAGAGAGGGAGAGAAGAGAGGAGAGAGAGAGAGGTGAGAGAGAGAGGAGAGAGAGAGAGAGAGATGTGTGTGAGTGAGTAGTGAGAGAGATGATGAATATTAATGGACAACTCACTATTTATACTGACAGAGGACTCTCACACACACACAACACACACACACACACACACACGCACACACACACACACACACACCACACACACCACACACACACACACACACACACACACACACACACACACACACACACACACACACACCAGGTCTTTATATGCATCATTATCAGTATCGGAGATAAGAATTCACTCGCTGGGCCCACGTCCTCATTTTGCGGTTTGGGGAAGGCCTCGAAGGGGACTGGCGACGGCTCCCGGCCTGGCAGATCCCCGTGTACTAAATAGAAAGGAAGAAGTTAAAGATTTGAGAACAAGGAGGGAGGGAGGGCACGTAAAGGAGAATGAACAGCTTGCAGAACTGGGGGAACCTCTGTAGATGACAGCTGGAAGGTTTGGAGGCCTGCTCCTGCTCCTGAAATTCCCAAACATAATCTCCAAAACATGAACAAAGAGTAATAATAACGGAGGAAAACCTTCCAGCTGAAGACGATGAATAACTTGGTCCTCACCCTGAACAATATCTTGGCTACTGGCTTCTTGAGCAGCTGCACCAGAGTCCACAGGTTATCGTACAGCGCCGTGTCCACCATTCCCGGGTCCACAGCATTCACAGTCACAGAGCAGCTGCTGGCAGTCAGCTGCTCCTGCAGGTAGTAGGTGAACAGGACCAGACCCAGTTTGCTTTGGGAGTAAGCACCATGGGAACTGTACTGGATCCTGGGAAGAAGAGGATGAAGGGAGAATCAGAGTTAACCTGGCTGTTTTTTATATCCCAAACTTCCCCAGAGTACTGCAGCCGGTACAGAGCTGAGAGCAGCTTTCTCAGTCAGAGAAAACAGCATCCAGGTCAGAGCTGCGTTCATGAAAACTCCGACATCCTATTATCACTCTCGTTATCTCGGGGTGAGAACATGCACTCTTCCCAACTAGAACACAAACCAACAATTCCTGTGAACAAAAACCTTAAATGTCTGAAATTCAACAGATTTCATTGGTAGTTTTCTAAAAGGCATCGTTGCTGTGAGAGTGCTGCTCTCAGTCCTGTCTACATGTTCA
The DNA here is from genome assembly GCF_018398535.1 of Haplochromis burtoni. Classification (NCBI taxonomy): domain Eukaryota; kingdom Metazoa; phylum Chordata; class Actinopteri; order Cichliformes; family Cichlidae; genus Haplochromis; species Haplochromis burtoni. The sequence continues at coordinate 257,161 of NW_024582883.1, read as the reverse complement.
CACATCATCCCAGCCCATTATGTAACATACATCACAACCATGGAAACATTTAACACCATAAAAACACTTCAAAGAGTGTGTTGGAAATCATTTTTTTAACTTCTCCAGATTCTATAAAACAGTCCATAGACTGTTATGCACATGGTTTTAAATGCAGCCTTCAGCTCATAACCCTCCTTTGTCTCTGTCTGTGAACCTTATTTTGTTTCCCGTCCATTATTTGACCACATCCACGAGTTTGTGTGCTCCACATATTCAGCTTATCTGGTTTCTGTAGTGTGCCTGTGTGCATTACCCCGTATCCTCACACAGTAATCCAACTAAGATAAAACCTTTGAACACGTGTGCCTCGTTTTTCCTACTCAGGAGCAGTAAGAGATGCTCCAACAGGCCCGCCGCTCTGTAGGCATGCTAAGAATACATGCTGGCTGAAATCAGGAAGCACAGTCTTCAGATGTGTCTGATTAAAGTCTGCAGCGACGCTGTGACCTGCAGCAGGATGTACCTTCTGTAGTTTGTTTTTAGTGGTGTGCAGGAGCGCTAACAGTGCTAACGCTGGGATCTAGGGGAATGAGGATGACAAAGTGTTCCAGTTTAAACATGACAGTGAAGTTGCAGATTTCCTGTGTGATTATTATAAAATGTAATCACTCAAACATTTTGTATTCTTTCAGACTCAGAGGGTTTCACACCCACTGATCTTCTCACCTCCTGTTTAAGTCCTCCATGTCTATGACTCCTGCGTAATGTGTAGCAGAGGACATGTTGATGATTCTAGAGCAGCAGCCCGGTTTTCCTGACCTCTTCAGCAGATCAAGCAGCAAGTTGGTCAGCAGGAAGTGGCTCAGGTAATTGAGGCCCAAGTGGTACTCAAAGCCATCCTCTGTCTGTCTGTCAGGAACCATCATGGTCCCAGCTATGTGAAAGGAACAAGTTTAATATGTAGTAAACCGGTGCGTGACTTTGCAAAGACCATCATCAGTGTGCGTTTGTATAGCCTACCGTTATTAACCAGGACATGGAGGGGTAGACCTCTGTCCCTGAACAACCGCACAAAGTGTCGCACAGATTTCAGTGACGTCATGTCCACGAAGACAAACTCAGCTGCAGTAAGAAAAGAACAGCACTGAATCCTGACTCTCATCAGGTAACAGCAGTCAGTAGCTGCAGTGCATGTGACCTCTCGAGGTCACTGTGCACGCCACATCATACGCCCCACCATCAATAGGCAGAAATGATTGAGTTTGTCTCCCAGAAGTCCCTAAAGGTAGCAAACATCTCAACAAGTGAGGACAGTATGGAACATATGTAAGACGAAGGGCTTTATACTAGTAAGCATTAGCACACATGCTCATTTCTTTACGTGTCGTTACACAGCAGGAGATGCTGGTTTGTCAGGATTTACATTTTGTATTCTGAGGGGAGGTCATGTCCGAGGTCAAACTGGTTTTAACACCCTCAATGTTGCCATGGTAATGGAGAAGAAAATGTGACATCCCTGGTTCATAACACCGATTATTTACTGTTAAAGTATCATTTTTAGGAAGAAATCAGGATTATTGTCATTGACATTATTTTAGATTATCACTTATATGTTTTGCTACAGGCTGGGATGACTGATACTCACCATGTGTAGGGATAAAAGGTGTGTGTGTGTGTGTGTGTGTGTGTGTGTGTGTGTGTGTGTGTGTGTGTGTGTGTGTGTGTGCGCGCGCACTGTATTTTTTGAGTTTCCAGTTAGGCTGGACTACACTAACAGTTTATTTTAACTTATTTAAAGCCGTGTCTGGGTCTACAGTCGGCTTTCATTTGCTCTCTGTGTCAACTCAGATGTGATCCTGTCATTTAGCTTTTCAGAGAGCAAGTATCACAGCTGACAATATTTCATATATGTATTTATGATGTAAAGCATTGCAATGGTATAACATTTTTATCTGAAATTTGAGCTTTTATTTTGGAAGACCCACTTCCTGACAATACTGAATGAGAGCTTCCGTGTTACTGGATGTGACTTACCGGTTCCTTCGGTCCCTTCTTCGTGAATCTTCCTAACAGCTGCTGCACCTTCTTCTCTCTCATTCCCAGCTGGAGATGATGAAGATCAAAGAGAGGCTTGGTGGGCAGATATCCAGCAGCTGATCCACTCAATGCTACAGCCTACACTCGCTAACAAAACCTTTGGTACGACTGATACTAATGAACAAAACACTGGAGAAAAAGCCAATCACAACGCGTCTATCAGCAGGGGAAGGTAACATTCTGGTATTTTAGTCCGTCGTCATCAGGATGATGGAGGTAATGAAAAAATAATCTAGAGCAGGGTTGTCAAACATGACGCCCAGGGGCCAGAATCGGCCTGCCAAAGACTCCGATGGGCCCACTGGATGGTTTTGGAATATGTTTAGGAAGTTATAGATTTTGGACTTTTAGCTGTATTTTCATGGGTTTTACAGCTTTTCCTGCTGATGAACACCAGTACCATGACCATTCATAGTACACCACAGTAATTAGATAAACAATAATTAAAAGACAGAAGAATTCATGTGGATTACTCTCCTGGGCGATGAGACACCAGAACTTTCTATAATTTTACACATTTATTTGTGAAACAGATTTCTTTCAATCACTACAGCAGCATCTTGTAGTAAAAATGAGACGCACTGTTGAAATTGGACTTAAGGGGGTTAAAGGTGTAGTTTAGCGTATTTACGCTGACTGAAACGAGGGCATCACTGGTTCAGCCCACTTAAGATCAAAATGCTGTACGTGGCCTGCAATATAAAATGAGTTTGACATCCCTGCTCCAGAGGTAGGGTTTGCAAAGTTTGTATGTTAATGTCTTTTCAGAAAGAATTTATTGTTGGAATTCATTTTGTAACAATCTTTAATCAGTAGTAAGGTGGCATGCATTGACACCAGGAACGTTTAGTTAGCCCTATTGTGCTAGAAAAGTTAAAGATTTTAAATCCAAGTAAAGCGCTCAGTTGGTCCTGCATGAACTGTAGATTCATTCTACAGGGTGGGCCATTTATAAGGATACAGCGTATCAGGATACAACATGGGAATGGTTGGTGATATTAAAGTCCTGTTTGTGGCACATTAGTATATGTGAGAGGGCAAACTCCTCAAGATGGGCGGTGACCATGGTGGCCATTTAGAAGTCGGCCATCTTGGATACAACTTTTGTTTTTCCAATAGGAAGAGGGCCATGTGACACATCAAACTTATTGGTAATGTCACAAGAAAAACAATGGTGTGCTTGGTTTCAATGCAACTTTATTCTTTCATGAGTTATTTACAAGTTTCTCTTTGTTCACAGCCATTGACATGTCGAAGAGGTTAACACGTGAGGAGCGGATCGAAATCGTGTTGATATCTGGTGAACGCAGCAACCGGGTCATTGCAGCAGATTTCAATGCAAGACACCCTACGAGACCACCCATCTCCCATGCTACAGTCAGCAAACTGCTTGCTAAGTTTCGTGAAACTGGTTCAGTGTTGGATTTGCCAAAATGTGGACGCAGGAAAACTGTCACTAATGAAGATGCCTGTGAAGGTTCTCAGTCATCCAGGTCATCGTAGTCTAAGGAGCTTGCAAAGAAAAGCGTCTGGACTTCTTTAAGTTGCTTGAAGACGTTTCACCTCTCATCCGAGAAGCTTCTTCAGTTCTAAGGTCAAATGGTGGAGAGTCCCAGATATAAACCTAGTGGGAGTTTCCCCCCACAGAGGGACAAAAGGACCCCCTGATGATCCTCTAATCGCCTGAGACAAGGTGTGAAACTGGGTGTGGGTCCCAATCAGCCAGAGTTTCGGGTGTGTTCATTGTGAAACCTGGCCCCACCTTATCATGCAAATTCCTGAGATCAGATGGCCCAGGATGTGAGTGGGCGTTAAGGCGTCTGGGGAAACAACTCAAAACTGGATTATAGATGGCAGAGAGTTGGTGTCGTAAACCCCGCCTCTGTTCAAAGATGGTCGCTCACAGTGGACATAGATACTTCTTTCACTCCTCTTTCAAACCATCTGTCCTCTCTGTCCAAAATGTGAACGTTGGCATCCTCAAAGAGTGACCTTTATCCTTAAGATGCAGATGGACTGCTGAGTCTTGTCCTGTGGAGGTGGCTCTTCTGTGTTGTGCCATGCGCTTGTGAAGTGGCTGTTTGGTCTCTCCGATGTAGAGGTCTGAGCATTCCTCGCTGCACTGCACAGCAAACACCACATTGTTAAGTCTGTGTTTTGGAGTTTTTCACCCGAAAGACAAAACTCCAAAACACAGACTTAACAATGTGGTGTATGCTGTACCTCCACTCGAGGAGTTTGCCCCCTCACATATACTAATGTGCCACAAATAGGACTTTAATATCACCAACCATTCCCATGTTATTACGGTGTATCCATATAATTGTCCCACCCTGTAGATCACTTCATTTTCATTAATACATTTAGCTGGCCTGTGGGCTACACTTTGAGAACCTAGGATCTACTGCCAGTGCAGATATGAAGCATTCAGCTCCACATATGGAAAGATTCCAGTGCTGTTGTGTGCAAGTCATTCAATAAATGAATATAAAAGGTCAAAAAGTTCATATTAAACACAGCTGCTGTTTAGTTCCATAGACAACATACAAAATATTTATAGCTCAAGTGGGCAGTAGGTTCCTTTTTACATAGTTGTGCACACAGTTTTTGACACCAGAGTCCCAGCCTGCGGGACATCTGAAACAATGCAACTTTAAGGCACTGCCACAACTAAGAAAAAGTATAGAAAGGGGAACTGACTGAGTGAAGGCATGTGATCGGACATTAGCCTACCTATGATAACATGCATGCCAAGGCTTGCCAGGTGTCTTGCTGTTTCAAAACCAATTCCTCTGGTACCCCCAGTCACAATGGCAACCCTTCCATTTTGCTTGGGTAAGACTGTGTAGGAGGAGAGAGGGGACCACATAAGAACATTGCACAATCTTTCATTTAAACTCTGGCGAGGTTCAGTAACGATGAGGTTTAAGACAATGCTGGGACAAAAGTCTTCCGTGACTGATCTATTAACAGTCATCTGTAAATATGCAGCAGCAACACAGCATTCGAAGAATCAACAGAACAGAATTACAGTGAGTGCAGATAAGTCTATACACACTTTTGTAAGTCAGGTGATTTACAAGAAGCTTTTTCTATAGTTACTCAGCTGGTTTTGTATAGAACTTAGAAACATATCTGAAATTAATTATAAACGCAATGACATGTTATTCTACTTGACTGCCACTGGGAAATACAATGACCAATTACCCAGGCCAGTGACTGACATTTTTTAATAGTGTAATGAAGAGCATGACATGTGGATTTCTTAGATCAATTTTCACAGAACCTTTCTTGTAGCGCTCTTTAAGAAATAAATACCAGTTAATCTGCTTTGTTTTGCTTGTAACCCAGGAAAACAGCAGGAATATATGAAACCTATGAAATACACCGCTCCAGAACAGACTGGTGAAATCCGTTTGTATGACTGCATTGCATTTTCAAATATTGAACATTGTTCCCATGCAAAGTGAAGACATCAAGCAGCCAGACAAGCAAAACCTTTACTCACATTTATTATCAGTCAGTTCTGCAATATGTGGACAAGTATTTACAAAGTACATAGCCTGAATGACATTTGAGGGGACAAAAGGACAACTAAACATCAGAGTATACTAGGAAGTCACAACAACTGATCGGTGAGGTAAGATGCGCCCAACTACTATCAAAGGTTTCTGTAAGTCTGCCGAGGCGTTCGTCCCCGAACATACAAACCGGAAGATTTTCACATGGTTGATGAGTTTAAAATATTCTATTTTAATCTGTACCATGATCTTCTCCTAACCATTGCAATGCAGTTTTGGTACATAAATCTCAACAGCAACTGAAAATTAAATTTAACAGCAAATAAAACATTGTTGTTTCAGACTGTCTAAACTGATCACCCTAGTGGTATTTCTTAGAGATATTTATGAACCAATAATTCACCTAGCAGTAAATTACACGTTTCCTTATCACATAATATCATGTTTAAATGTATGAAGTTTAAAGAGATATAATTAATCATTCCAACATTGGCTTGTGGTACATGCAGTGTCACTTCACTGGTGGGAAAGGAGTCTGATCCTAAGCAAGCGAGTGACGGCGACTAGATAGTTAGGCTCACCTCAGTGCACAGCTTGGGCACTGGAACCAGTTTCCTGGCCTGTACTCTGTTCCACTCTGTACTTACTCTAAATGAAAAGAGGATGGCAGAGTGTGCTTGTAGCCCTTACTGTCGAATTTCCATGCCCACATGGGCAGCAAATGTTTTACCTGGAGAGGCGTGTTTGTGCACTACACTCCCCCACCGAGATGTGTACAGGTGAGACCATCAAGCAAGACTTTGGGAATGGCCACAAATTTAAAAAACAAAACAAACAAACAAAAAACAGCTGACACATTTATAATAAAGACAAAACACAATATTGCTACATAAACGATAAATCTTTCTTCTGTAACCTTCCACTTCATTTTAATACAATAGAGTTTCTGTGCAGATTTTGAATGCATAAGGACATCCGCTCTGTAAAGGAGAAATGTGTTTACAGCAGTTAACTTAAAAGCTAAAGTGTCCCATATGTTATAAAGGCTGAAAACGTTGTCCCTTTATGCCACCAGTGGCTTTTCAGCCTTTAGAACCTCAGCCTTTAGCAAAGTAAATAAAGTTCTTTCAAACCTCAGTCACTTTAGTGCTGAGCCAAACTAGAGTTGGTTTCCAAAACAGTTTCAAATTCATCCTCACAGGGTTCAGGCTCATAGTAGCTCCGAGAGTTCTCATACAGGAAAACCTGCATATCCACTAGAGCTGAAGGTATGCGGTTTCTTTTCCCAGAAAGAAAAGTACCTGATGAGCTGAACAACCTATGACAAGGAACACTTGTGGCAGGAACGCACCAATACTTCTGGAGCACCTTAGGAAGTGTGGGGAACAAAGGTGCATGGTTCGACCACCAAAGCAAAGGGTCTTCATTCAGACCTAGAACCCTCTGTGACTTGTAGTTGCTCAGCTCCTCTACTACTTGAGCATGTAGCTCCTCCTGGCTCTGGTCTGCATCTGACTGGCAAAATATGGCAGCCAAAGGGTTGTCTTGAACTGAAGTGCTGGCAGAAGATTCACCCAGAAGTCCCTGTTTTTTGCAAGGTGGCTCATCAGACACCAAAGAAGAATCATCAAGGCCCGATCGCTCCGAAATCTGCTTCTCAAGGATTGCTTTGGCCTCTTCAATAATAATACTCTCAACTTTGGAGCGTTCTTGGGTGGAAAGAAAAGGCAGTTTCTTATAACGAGGATCCAAAAACGTAGCAATGTTGAGGAATGTTGCGATCTCTTGGGATAACTGTGAATTCTGTGAATATGTGCTTGACAAGACCTTGGAGATGAGCTCTTTGCTCATGCTGATCTCTTTGAGATCCCCTTCCTTAATTTTGAGGGTGGTGTTCAGCAGCATATGAAGGACAGGTCTCACCATGCTAATGGTTGGATACTTACAAGAAGTGATCATGTTTGCCACAACTTTAAAGGGCTGGAGGACTTCAATCAAGCCCTCCAACAAGGCCCAGTCAGAACCACTGAAGGTGAAATGATGGCTACTAGAACTCTCTATAAGTGTCATATTTATAACAGCCTGTTGCTCTTTCAGTCTTTGTAGCATTGCCAATGTACCAAACCATGACCGGTCCTGGTCTGTGATGAGTGTACACTGAGCAAGGCCATGTTGCTTCTGCTTTTCTCGTACTGTATACATTGCAGATTCTCTATAATGATCGACAAGCTTGCGGCAGCATCCCAAAAAGCCACTCACTCGTGGCAGCTGGAAGGCTTCAGCCATTGCATGATTGATTGTGTGTCCAAGGCAGGGCATTTCCACTGTCAGATCCAGGAGGGAGCATGCTTTCACCACATCCACCGAACCATCTGTGGTAGCCCCAATGACTTTATGAGTTATCCCCCACTTCACAAAGGCTTCATACATGGCTCTGGTGATATTCTCAGCTCTGTTGTCCTCTTGTACTTCAAAAGTTTTAAGGCATTTGTTGGTCACCGAGAAGCCAGATGCACTGTTGTAATTGATTGAATGCACAGAAAGTGAAATATATGTTCTGTTTTGTGTTTGGCTTTGCCACAGATCTGTAGCAATGCCACAATTCATAACTCCACTTAGCTCATTAAAGACCACATTTTGGGTACGGCAGTACATTTGAGGAACCATTTTGGCTGCGAGGTCACTTTTGCTTGGAGGAGAATATCCAGGGTCGACAATACCGATTAAATTCTTGAACGTAGGCTCTTCAACTGTACATACAGGATATAACCCCTCACAAATGAAGTTAATAATAGCTACTGTCAAATCATTGTGTCGTTTGTTTTCAGAGTCTAAGCTCTGCCTTAAATAGGTTTCCTGGGACTGCTGCTGTGAAACTGTAGGCTCAGTCTTTATCCGAGAAAACGCCGTAGCAAAAGCTTCACGCATCTGATCTGTGTTGCTTTTCACAAACTCACTGAACTCTATGGGATGGTTCTTTTCAAGGTGGTATGACAAGTTTGAGGTGTTTCCAGAGTAGGCAATTTGGCTCATACACACACGACAGTAAATCCTTTTCCAGTGTAATATGCAGCCATCTGCATCTGTGTCAAAGCCAAAGTACTTCCACACTTTGCTTTTGGCACGTGGGTGTGCGACCAGATTGAGGCCTGAGCACGAAGGTCCTGAACTTTTACCCTCCATTGGCTCCTTAGGTATAAAGTCCATCAGGATGGCTTCTCTTATCGAGAACCTAACAAGAACAGTGAAATAAACATTTGATTTTGGTGATAAAAACATTTTAAGTGTTTGAGAACTGGATTTTACAATTCTCCCAACAAGTAACATGCAAATGAGCAGATAAAATCAAATATCTGGCTAAGATAGGAATTTGCATGATGGTTACCACTGATACTGAGGTTTGCACAAGTAACCCTAACATAACAATGCCACATGAGACACTACATGTACACTATGCAATCCTGCTCTCAAAACTGACAGATTTAACACTGCCTCTGAAGCTGGATTTAAGAAATAACTGTTTAAAAGTTCACATTTTTAGAACATGTTTAGCACCATCTTGAGTTAGTACAGAATATCAGGTCACCAGGTTGGTTGGTTATTTGCAACTGATAGACCCACATTAGATTAACAAAAACTCGTTGTTGCAGCCAGGAGTAATTAAAAAAGTTACCCTTTGAACACTTTTTTTTAGTTTTAGTATTCTTGTTTTCATTTTCGTCACTAGCTTACATAAACTTATAGAAGTCTGTTAACCACAACCAACCAACTCTGTGATGTCACATCCTGTACTGGCACAGGATTGTGCTAAGCATGTTCTAAAACCTTTAAGCACTTATTCTTATTTAAGTGTTACATCTATGTCAGGTTTTGACAGCGCATCCTCCATAGTGTAAATTAACCTTTACACAGTGTTTCATGTCCACTTTAAACCTACCTTCAATAAGTCGATTATGTTGCTGCCCTTTTAGGTCGCCACCAGAAATATTAGTCAATTAAACAAATTACTCATATCTAATTCGTTTACCACATCATTTAACTGCTGGTTTTACTACACTACGGTTCTACCCACAACTATTTGGCAGCCACATCGTATCTAACTCAAGACCAATAACAGCCAAATGGAGCTGCAGTTCTCCAATATTTGGCTGTACAAAATAAATGTTTGTGAGTCAGAGTACTCAGACATAACCATTTAATTACAGGAATGACAAATTATAAACAGGCATATTAACATTAACCTTAAGGAATGAAGGCTATCGGTTGCAAATGCTGCTAAAGCATGGCGCATTTAATGTGTGTGAAATGCTGTTCACATTCCAAAGTGGCACATGTGACGTGACACGGTCAATTCACATGCTCTTCAGCCGAATCCTTCAACTACTCTCACATTCTTGGAACCAAATTTCAAGTTTGTGTAATGGTTGTTTAGCCCTGGTGAAAATGACTGCCACAGGTCGCGCTAATTATATAAACACACTTCTCAAACAAATTAAAGGGACACTTTTTAAATCAGAGTACAGCACTAAGTCAATTAAACTTCTGAGACATTGATATGGTAAGTTAAGTAGCCAAGAGGATTGTCAATCAGCTTCAGCTGCTTTGGCATTATTGAAATTAATAACAGAAAAAAATACTGTTCAACTTTGTGGCCTTCTATATACTTCCTCTTCTATATACACTTCCTGTCGGTTACTGGGACACTTTGATTGCACTACTTTAGTACTGATGACTTTTTATAAATTGAGCACAATATACACTGTTTTTGTTTTTTTTTCCATTTTTGCTATAGTTTATATATAAAAATAAATACATATCAAGAACAAAGTTATGAAAACAAAAAATTAATTTTAGGTGGTTTGAAAGGATTTTGTGCAACCTTTTATTTATAAATTGAGGTCTACATCTAGAAAAATGGCTTTCAGTTTCTTTGTGGTTTTATTGCACTTTTTTAGCAATTTATTTAGTTACTATGAACTAAAGTTACTAAAATTAGGATTAATAAAAAAAAAAAAATGTAATACTGACGTAGAACAAATTCCATCCATCCATTCGCTTCCGCTTATCCTTTTCAGGGTCGCGGGGGGCGCTGGGAGGAAGCTGGAGTACCCGGGGAGAACCCACGCAAACACGGGGAGAACATGCAAACTCCACAAAGAAAGACCCCGGCCTGATGGTGGAATTGAACTCAGGACCTTCTTGCTGTGAGGCAACAGTGCTAACCACCGTGCCAGCCATGTAGAATAAATTGAAATGCTTAAATAAAAAAAATACAAAAACAAAAAAAAACAGCACGTAACAATGCAAAGATAAGCTCTGGTGGCTTTTGGTGGTGGTTTTATCGTAGATGATGAAGAGTTAACTAGAGACTAACCGACTGTTGCTGTCATCAGTAGTTGGTACCAGACACACTAGTTGCTTAATTTAATTGTTAAAATTTTAATTGATGCCCAATACAGGTAAATTATTGTGTCCATCTGCCATTTGGTGGCAGCCATTTGTCACCAGATGCCGCAAATGGTGAAATCGTCGCCATAAATCTTTTAATATTGGCCTGATGTTTTTGTCATATATAGCGAATATTAGCTTCCACCTTTCCTGGATGGGCTTTCAGTCATTTGGGAAGGGTTCAGAGTATAGCTGCTACTAGGGCTGTTCGATATAACCGTATATATCGGATGACGATATAAAAACGTCCATCGTTTCATTTTGCACTATCGTTTGTTTCGTGGTGTCGCAAAATAAACTGTTTACGGCAATATTTTTTCATGGTTTTGATGTCACTGTAGGGGCTATATTCATTTCTTCTTTCTCTTACATTTAATATAACCACACTACGGACGGACAAGCGCCTGTTTTTATGCGTCGTCGTTAGCAACAACGACGGTAACAGCATCGCGTGTCCGCTTGTTTATGTTCCACATAAACCTTTCACAATAAAGCTCAAGATCCTGTTGAGACTTTTCAAAATAAACTGAATCACGTGAACGAGCAGATTATTTACAGATGAGAAGTAAAAAAGAGCCGCCAGGTGCTAAAAAATAAAGCTTAGACTCAAACGTTAGAACAGGCTTTTCCCCGCAGCACGCCGTGTAATAAGTATTCACAAAGAAAACGGCGCCGTTACAACTTATGTCTAAAATGTATCGTTTCATGCATCGTTAAAACACTCGACTCCAGCTACACGACGCGCAGCTGGAAACACTTCACACAAGTCGAGCTGCTCGAGATTCACAGACTTTACAGAAAATGTTACATTTCTGTGATTTATATCGTTATCGGACGATAGATGTCTGATATCGGGACATGAGGTTTTGGTCATATCGCACAGCCCTAGCTGCTACTGCTCCACATTGAAAGGAAACAGCTAAGGGTGTCCTCTTCTGGATAAGGTGTTCCAGCCCTGCATGTCCTACTGGGAGGAGGCCCCGGCGTAAACCCAGGACACACTGGAGAGTGTGTGTATCTGTTCCCTGGGAACATCTTGATGTTCCTTCAGATAAGATGGAAGAAATGGCAAGAGGGAGGTCTGGGCTTCCCTGCTGCTGTCCCTGGGACAGACTTCATGAGAGTGGCCTGAGGGTCCGAGGTCCTCCAGCGGATTACTGTATGTGCTTACTGTTTGGCCCTGTGGAGCCTAATTAGCATTTGCCATAGAATTTTGGAATTGTCACGTCCACTAGTGGGGCTCTGTGGTTTTCAAAGCAGCAGCCGTAGAACCTGCAGCACTCAGTACACGTGAAAGATGTAAAAGGGTCTGGAAATACTGCAGAGAACGTGCAGCATTCGGCCGTGGGTCAGTGAGAGTTTGGTAAGGTATATCCATGGAGCAACGCACCGATCTCTACAGGCTGGATAACAGCACTCAGACTACCCTAGACCCACTGTCAAACCCTATGCAGTTAGTTCTAGGTCCCACCTGCTGCAAGGAAATGCTCAGTCTTGTGTCATTTCTATCAACCCACTCCACATCAGTATAGATTTATTTCCCCATTGAGACCTGATGTGTTTTCAAAGTGTTCCTTTAATTGTTTTGTATCATTATTATATTATGATGTAACAACAATGAGCTGAAGATTAGAAATATACATTCCCTTGAATTTTTTTTAATTGAAAATTGCCGATACATTATAACTACATTTAAAAAAAGAATAAGAAGCAATATTTATATTATGCCAATATAATCTGCCCTGGTTAAATACTCCATCTGTGACCAACTGAGCCAGAACAATTCTTCTTCTATCCAGCTACAGTTTGCTAGCTGCCACAGCAATGATAACCCAGCAATTACCTGATAGCCACTGAGCTAATAGTTAAGTGTCTAATGTTAATGTGTGCATCATCCAGGTTAACATTTATGATAACTTCAATGTTGCTGAAACAGGAGCTTTACAGACCTCTAAAATTCCTCTTAAGCCGTTTGTATCAATATTGATGCAAAGCATCGTAATTCTGTATTCATTTTCGTATCAATAAATACTGGAGTAACATTTTTTTCTTGACAATCCTACTGTGTAGATGTCTAAAGCCCAGCCTCCAACCTGAGCGGTCTCTCAGATAAACTCATCTCTAATCTAGCTCCTCCTGGTTCGTTCCAACAAAAGCACACATGATTACAGATGATTGATTTATTGCAAATATCCAACAAATCTCGATTTCGTCACCAGTAACACTGATGTTCAGAACTACAATAAAAGTCTGTTTTTAAAAGTGAATATTTGGCTCATTAAATCAAAGGCCAATCAGTTGGAATGCAACAAATCTGTCATTAGTCACGCACTCGGTGAGATTATGTGGGTATAAAACCCAGATCTGCATCTCCAGAAACACTTCCCTCTTTGTCTTACAGTGTAATGCATTAGTGATTTTCCACTCTATGGTCACATGCTTTATTCACTAAAATTAAATTAGTAACACTGCTCCTTTGATAAATGGGTTTTCAAAAACCTCTAGCTGTAACTCCACCTGTCTACATACTTTTGCTATGATTTTGAAAAAACAAATAAAAACAAACATTTTATGGAGATGAGAAGTTCACCTGAAAAACCACCTCAGTGTAGGGAATGGAAAAATGAAACACTGGGTTAGATCATGGTGAAGTCAGCTGTGTAAGTCCACTATGGAGCAGCAGTGGTCACATGTGGCAGCTAATCACGGGTACACAAAGATCTGCTGGAGCTCACAGCACGAATCACTGGGATCCTTTCAGATATGTTAAAGTACTACAGCTGATGTTCCCCTGCCTGCTGAACTCCACTTTAACCCAGGAGTTCTGTCTGGGTTAAAAATAAAAGTTTGGATTCACATATACTATTATTTCATTACATGTTATATAGTGGTGCAACGGATCACCGTTGATCCATAATCCGAACCGATCCCACTCCACGGTTCGGTACACACATGATCCGAAGATAGGAAACAGAAGAAAAACAAGTATGTGTAAGGTGGCGTGGTGGGTCTGTCAAGTGGTAGTTATGGTTAGCGCTAGCGGTCCAAGTGGAGGAGCAGAGGAGTTTAAGCAGCCCTTTGCTGCCCAGCCCGACCGGGCTAAAGCTATTACAGAAGCTGTTGGGGTGTTTAGCTGCAGACGGGAGGCCGTATTGTGTTGCGCAAAACAAGGCGTTTAAACTATGATGGACGTGCTTGAGCCACGCTATGATATCCCGTTTGCGTCCACTTCAGTGGCAACATCGTTCCAAACATGTATGAGCAGGAAAAGTTTAAAGTTATGGCTGAACTGTCCCAGGCATCTTCTGTTGCCCAACTACTACAGACGGGTGGAGCTCCAGGGCAACGGAAAGCTACGTGACCGTGACAGCTCGTTATATCACAGCAGAGTGCGAGATAACGAGCGGTGTGTATTACTGTAGGGTCGACCTTACATTATAAAGCGCCTTGAGGCGACTGTCGTTGTGATTTGGCGCTTTATAAATAAAATTGAATTGAGTGATAGATACAAAGACTGTACTGCCCCATATTGTACCATCATTTTTTTTTTATAATTGCGTGGAATGAGTCCTGAGCTGAATGTTTTTAACAGGCAAAAATACTTCAAATGTTACATTTTTGTCTTTTTTCGCAGATCCGTAAAATTGATCCGAACCGTGAGATTTTGGATCCGTTGCACCACTAATGTTATATATAGTTTAGTTCGGACTGAAACAGCTGGTAAAACATGCTTCAGAGAGCCACTTCTTATTACCTCTGTCACCGTTTTAATGGACCCAGGCTGTTACAGCTCCACAGGTTTTTCTTTGCATTTGTAAAGACAAAGCGGCTCTCATGTCACACCTTTACCACAGTGCCTATGAGCTCAGTGGGGTATGAAGCTTGTCCCTGGGGACATTAATGCACGTCAATAGAAAAAGCATAGAAACGTGCGTGTAAAGGTCAGTGCCTTCACCATCACAGGAAGTGTACAAACATGAATCAGTGTAAGAAATAAAAACAAATGATTGATAATGAAAATTAAATGAACCTCCTTTGAAAACAGGATTGTTCTGATGCGATCTGAGTCCCCTTTGTGTCACAGCCCGCGCAGGAGCCCACGAGGAGACGGACTCACCGTAAGAATCATCTCAGTTTAATCTCATCCCAGCATAAACCGTTTGCGAGTTAGAAAACGCTACTTTAACAGCTGTTCAGCCGCAAACACACGCACCGCACGGCTCTGGCAGAAATCACATCTTCCTCACACTATCGATCGGAATTACGAACTAACGAGTACTTCAAACTCTCCGTGTCCTGTTCTTGCAGCTGACCGAGCAGTTCTATACCTGCAGGCGCTTCTGTCGACGACGACACGACATCAGTACCGCACATGGTGACAAATATGCATCAGGCACAAACCAGCAGACACAGAGATGTGTAAGAGAGAAGCGGGGCTGACCTGGGAGCGTAAAGGAGCGGTTGAAAATTTGGTAGAGAAGAACTTTAATTCCGCATAAGTACAGTTTGAAGAGAGGCACCAGCACCGACTGAAGAGACATCCTTCTGCTTCCCACACCGAAACGCTTCCGAGTCCGAGTGTGCTTCCGTTAATGAGTCCGTGTGGACGCCTCACTGGGATAAGTCTGTCAGTGGTTCCGCCCTCTTTGCGTCAAAACTTCTTGAGGGCGGAACCAAATGAGCTGAAACGCATTTTCTCCGCTAAAGCTGTGAACAGTGTAACAGCCACGTCAATGCATCTGCTGTCGTTATGTCAACAATAATAACAGTATCGGTACTTTGTAGTTTCTGATGAAGAGGCTGTGAGCTGTTTGATGGCCTTATTCAGACGGTATATTTATTGGGCCATAGCAGCGGGGTTAAAGTAGGGGCAGAGATGAGGTGCAGACCCGCCACATGTCTATTGATCAACATTAACAACAATGAAAATAGAATACAAAATAAAACAATATGTCCCAGTGGGGGGACAGGGGTACCTTGACACAAAGCCTCTGAAGCACAGTGTGGTTTGTTTTTTGTCACATGCACTGGAGCTCCACAGACCGTCACTACTAATAACTAGGTTACACATCAGCTAAATGTCAAAGTCATATTTTCCACCAGCTTAACCAAACTCGCCATAGTAACCGAAATTTCTATTCCTAGGCAGACAATAACCAGCTGGAAGAAATACAGACAATAAAAACATGTCAAACTTGCTGTTGTTGCTGAGGGAGCTTTACTGTGACACGAGACTGTAATCTATCACATGATAGTTTAGACTGAAACATCTTTCTGAATGACTCAATTCTATTCAATTTTATTTAAATAGCACCAAATCACAACAACAGTTGCCTCAAGGTGCTTTATATTGTACAGTAGATCCTACAATGATAGTAGATACAGAGATATTTGTTTTGTAAACTCGAACACTAAAGCTTAACTTAATACTGCTTGAAGTCTAAATCCTGGTTACAGTGTAGTGATATGCTCCAAACATTATCTATGCTGATTTCTAATTCTGCAATGATGCAGACTGCAAGAACAGGTTCAGCTGGCCACAAAGAGGCAGTTTATAAATGTTCACACAGAAAAGCCTCCATGGACATCTAGTTTATCTCTCGGATAAACTCATCTCTAATCTAGCTCCTCCTGGTTTGTTCCAACAAAAGCACACATGATTACAGATGATTGATTATTGCAAATATCCAACAAATTTTGATTTCGTCACCAGTAACACTGATGTTCAGAACTACAATAAAAGTGAGTTTTTAAAAGTGAATATTTGGCTCATTAAATCAAAGGCCAATCAGTTTTGATCTTTTGTAATGCTGCTGGATATTCCCAAAAAAAGGAATGCAACAAATCTGTCATTAGTCACGCACTCGGTGAGATTATGTGGGTATAAAACCCAGATCTGCATCTCCAGAAACACTTCCCTCTTTGTCTTACAGTGTAATGCATTAGTGATTTTCCACTCTATGGTCACATGCTTTATTCACTAAAATTAAATTAGTAACACTGCTCCTTTGATAAATGGGTTTTCAAAAACCTCTAGCTGTAACTCCACCTGTCTACATACTTTTGCTAACAAACAGACATTTTCTGGTCTTCAGTAGATTCATTCTCCACATCTTTGGCCGTAGTTCAGCAGGTCACCTATTAATCACACGCTTGGTGTTTAGCCTACCACCTACACTACAATAAAACTGAAATGGCTATTCAGTAGTGATGGCCTAATGAAGCTTTCTGAAGCGTTGAAGCTTGAGTTAAGTTTTCAATACAGTCTGCTTTGGTGCCATCATTTTGGCAAAAACATGAAACGCAGCTTGAATCTACAAGTTCAATGAACTGCCCGCTCTCAGAGCTCAGTTAGCAGGTTCTGTTTGATATAATGTGACCGTTCTGAGTGATCATTGAACATGGATTTGATTGAACAATGATGTGATGTCCACTCGACTAATGAATCATTTTAAAGAAGAAACCTTCCTTGTTTGATCAGGTGTCTTGCTGTGTTCTCCCTTTGCTTGATGACATTTGTAAAGATAACAGATAAATAAAACATTACATATATTACAGTACAAGAAGCTGTTATAATAGGTTGGGAGTAATGCTTGTGCTGTGAGGTCCTTGTAATCGTGACAGTTACATTTATATATAACATATTACAGCTTATTTAGTCTAGTTCTTCTTTATGTTTGTGACCTGGGAGCAGAATTGCTTATGAACTTATAAACGTTCATAGAATTTATTTTTTAAATTCTAATTATAATCAGCTTCAATCTGAAGAAAAAGAAGGAAAATCTATTTCTATTTTCTGTTGCCTACATTGTAAAATATGTACAGTCAGGAGGGATTGAGCAGGCTGGGGTTGTAATGTCTCAGTGTGGTGAAACAAATCATAACAGAGCTCCAGCAGATGTTTTTAGTGTACAGGCTGTGATCAGCTGACCTGCTGCTCGCTGTGGATGTACACTGCTGAATTCAACCAGATGTGAGCAGATGTTTCATAAGCGGTCCTGGCTGATTTCATCCTTTACACTGACTGTTTACGCTGTCTATATATTAGACACTATACAGTTGGTGTGAAGGTGGAATTCAGTCAATGGATCTCAGCATCATCAGCTACAATGTATATGAATCTCTGCTACACTTGATGTAACCTGACGATGAAACCACAGCCACTGTGCACCACTCACACACTGTCCTTTACTTTAAATCCATCACAGTGCAGCAAACTAACCTGTTTATCCTGCACTAACCTGCAGAGGATTTTCATGCAGCCTTTAAAAAACTGTTATTCTACCTCAGTTTGTTTAGCAGCAGGTTTCACAATATGAAAAAAACATATTGTCACGTGTACAGACCCAAGAGCTGATTTAAAAACATGACGACTTACATGTGAGCTTTACATTTCTCCTGATCATCCTTCCCTTTAAATCTAAGCTCTCTTCTTCCTCTCCTGTCTTTCTTATCTTTCTCCATCTCTGAGTGAGGTTAGCTCTTTCTTTTCTCTCCCTGTGAAATAACCAGCTGGACCTTTTAGCTGGCAACACACTGTGAGACAAACTGCACACAAACAGTTTGTGTGCAGTTTGTTTAGCTGATAGAAACGTTGCATCTGAAATTACTTGCCACTTAAAAAGTCACTCTTTTTCATGGACAGATAGAGCTGGGTGTCATCAGCATAGCAGTGTAAATGTATGCTATGTCTTCTAGATGATGCTGCCTAAGGGAAGCATGTATAATGTAAACAGAATTGGTCCTAGCACTGAACCCTGTGGAACTCCATAATTAACCTCAGTGTGTGAAGAGGACTCTCCATTTACATGCACAAACTGGAGTCTATTAGATAGATATGATACAAACCACTGCGTTTAATAACTACAGCATGCTTAATCACTGCAATAATTCATGTTTTCTATCACACACACACACACACACACACACACACACACACACACACACACACACACACACACAAATCTTATTAAACATTTTTAGTGTCAAATTGGTTTGCACAAGTTAGAATGATTACGTGCATCCTTATGTCTCTCACATAAATGAAAAATATAGTCTTCACTTAATTCAAAAACATCACAGGATTTGTAGTTCCACTTTGTGATAAAGGCACAGTGTATAACAGGTTCATGCCGATGAAAGCTTGCATCATGCGGGCCCTTGCAGCTATGTGGATAAGAAGTATAACTCTATAAGTCATAAATGCTGCCTTGTCTTTACTGGCATTGAATCCAACCTTTTATAAGCACCTTTAGGCGACTGTTGCTGTTATTTGGCATTATATAAATAACATTGAATTGAATTTAAATGAATTTTCTCTAGCATGGATGTCAGGACTAATTGTTCCACTTCAAACTTTAAATGTTCACGCCAACAACTAAATCTCTTTGGACAGTTGTTTCTTTATTAGAGGGAATTAAATGAATCTTAAAATAGAAACACAGTTTTTAGAGTAGTTTTTTGGGAGGTTATATCATTTTAAAAAGAAGTGACTCATCGCTTAGCAGAGCACTAGTGATTTCTACACACAAAGTGCCAACTCTGTAACTTCATGCTGA
This sequence comes from Haplochromis burtoni, assembly GCF_018398535.1. Classification (NCBI taxonomy): domain Eukaryota; kingdom Metazoa; phylum Chordata; class Actinopteri; order Cichliformes; family Cichlidae; genus Haplochromis; species Haplochromis burtoni. Next base: position 237,555 of record NW_024582883.1, on the reverse strand, counting down.
AGTTGCTTGGGTTTCCCAAGTCCTTTGCAATAATGTCAATTACAGTTCATTGTGGAGGGAAGATATCTTGTTGCAAAGTTGGCATGCTACTACAAGCTAACACCTGAATTTAGTGATCTCTTTAGAATGACCCTGTAACTCACCTGACACTGGGCCGTCTTCTGTGTTTTCCCTGTATAATTGTAGGATTTTCACCATAGAATATAAAGTGCCTGAGGCAGCTGTTGTTGTGATTTGGTGCTATATAAATAAAATTGAGTTGAATTCAAGGTAACAGACCCAACAGCACTTTTGAAATGGCCAGCTGGTTTACCAACTGGCAGCCTGGTAAACCAGTTGCACAGCCCTCCTGCCAATAGAATCAGGTCATAAGTTGATCCACAGTTGATTCATACTCCATGTGACCAGCCATCAGGCTATAATGAGCCACCTGGAAAATTAATTCCTAAGGGCTTTTTGGCACCAACAACTGGGTGTGTTCTTCTCTAGTGCAACCGTCACGAATCATTTGGTACAATATGCCCCTAATAGTGATGTGTCGGTCGCGAACGAAACGGCTCTTAGAGCCCGATCTTTGACGTGAACCACGCGAGCCGTGGGTTTTTTCTCTTCTCTCTCTCTCTCTCTCGCACTTTTTCCCGCTTCACTCCGCACGTGAGCCTTGTGCTTTACGCTGGGCAGAGGGGGGAGGGGCGGTAGTTATACTCAGTAGCACAGGAACAGAGCGGGAGGGAGAGAGAGAGAGCAGGGACAACAACGTCACATTAGAAAGGTATAGTAATCATCCACAACTATTTTCAGTTGCAGATGATAAAGGATTCAGAAAGTTTATTCATGCAGGTCCATATGACAGAGAATGTGCATCTTCTTTTTGTTTTCATATTATAATTTATATTTAATTGTGTTGTGGTTTGCAGTGTTTTGTGTTGTTTCACTTTAAATTTGTTTAAAAGGAAAAAGCTGAAAATTTAAATAGTTAAAAGTTGAAATGTGAATAGTTGGTTTTTGTATTATATGATTTATTTATTACATTTTATATTTACGGTGACCCCTACAGACAAAGCACGTACAAATTCCAAAACGTAAAAACTCCAAAACACGTAAAAACTCAAAACACGTACAAAACACAACAGAAGTGCTCCAGGATGCTAGGGGCAGTGTTGAGCTTTTGTTACCTAGTGGCTACACAAGCCAGCAAGTACCAACGACCGGATTTGGTGTGTGGTAGTAACAGGTAAATGAACTTTTTTTTTTAAATTATTTGAATATATATGAGTGCTTGTGTATAAATACACAAACAATACACACATGCTTTCAATTGTGTAATTTAAGTGATCTAGTAGCTCTGTTTTGGAAGTTCAGTTAATGCTAGAAATGTGTTTTGGAGTTTGTACGTGTTTTGTCTCTAGGGGCCACCGTATATATTTATATATAAACATATATAAATAAAACCACTTTTTTTACATTAGTAATTCCTTTTGTGCATAATTTTATATTATTGTTAATAATAAATTAATTAAAGCAACAAAACAACCTGAAGAGCCAGTTCGGAGCCGAAAGAGCCGGTTCTCTAAAAAGACCCGGAAATCCCATCACTAGCTCCTAATCATTATAACATTATAAAAAACAATTTGTGTTTGTTGTAATGTTTGCTGAGCTGTGGGGACAGAGTCCAGGGAGGCCCAGCCCAGACCTGGCGTCTGAGCCTCCTTGGACAGTGGGGGCAGCAGCCACACTCCTCACTTGATCTCCACCTTTTTTTTTCTTTTGCCTGTCCCATTTGGTTCTTTAGCCGTCAGAATTGTTGTCTGAAGACCAACAAGGAGACCCAATGGATTTACTTTGCCAAATGGATCATCACGGCCTTGCCGTATTGGTCCATTTGATCGACCTTTGTTGTTATTATTTATTTTATTTTATTTTCAGTTGTTACAGACGGGACAGACATGACTGAGGGATAGGAAAGGGAGAAAGAAAGATGAAGGAAAAGAAAAACAGAAGGGAAGAGGGACAGTGAGAAAGGGCACTTAAAAAGAGAAAGAAGAGAAAAAAATCTCCTGGATCACCTGTTGAGAGAAAAAGAAGAGAAAACAAGCAAAAACAACAGAGCAACATACTAAACACAACACCATCACGTTAATCTAGCTGAGTGTAAACAGCAGTAAATACTAAATACTGAATGTTGTTGTGTAGCACGCAGGACCGACAGCGCACAATGTGCTTTGAAGTAGCACCAATAAAGGTGTAGTTTATGTCTATGGACAGTGAACACCTGTGTGCACACCTGTGTGGATCAGCACGCTTGTATTCAAAAGGTTTCCCCATGTAATGGTCTGCTAGAGGATGTAGAGAGCCATAGCCCCGTCCCCCAGGGCATGAAGCAGGCATGGAGGAGATCCAGGCCCCAGACATCCAGAGGCCCCAGAGTGCGAGAGCCCAAGGAGGACCACCGGAGGGGCATCCGTGCCACCCTCCTGGGAAGAGCTGAGGAGAGCCCCAGATGAGGGGTCACCCAGTAGCCACGGAGCGAAAGCCAGAGGGGGCTGCAGTGGCGTGCCCGCCAGCTCTGCCGGCAACCAGCTGTGCCAGAGTGAACCGAGCCGCAGGCCCAGAGGCTGAAGGCCTGAGAGCCCCCTTTGCCTCGGAAGAGGCCTGATCTCCACCTACAAGCTTCTGTGACAATAACTCTCTTGTAAACTGTCCTTTAATGTGTTAAAGTGGGAATTATTTTTATAATCTAATATTAGAGCCTACAGTGAACTGATGGCATGATAGACTGTATCAAGTGATTTACACATGTTTGGTTATAAACCGATAGCTGTTAAAAAGTTTACACAAACATGACATGTAAACGCATCGTGGAGTAGATAAGAATTCTACTTTCTGTTGCCACCCAAAACCTGTGCTACAACTATTCCCAACACCACGCTTCAACATGGCCCCTTCACATACAGTTTTCGTAAAGTCACAGTTGACTTTTCTGTCACATGCAATGATAAGGGGTCCCCCTTTTTAAAGATGGGAACCACCACGCCGGTCTGCCAGTCTAGAGGTACCATGGCAGATCTCCATGCATCCATGAAATCCAAGGACGGGAATGAAGGATGGGACCAGAGAATCTAAACACAAAGATAGACGAGAGAATCAGGACTAGGAAAACCACGAAAGAAACACGAGAGATACTTATAGAACCAGCCAACACTAACAAGAGTAGTTTAACGTTCCAGTGATGAGAAGCACTGAGCCACTGTTTTAAATGGTGGCCGGGAGTGGCAGGTTAGTGAGCTGCAGGTGTGTTGGCCAAGAGCGAGAGCCCACAATGAGCGCCACCCAGGCGAGGAGGAGACAGGAGAAATAAACCAGTCCAAAACCCCAAAACCAGGAGCAGAAGTCCAACAATAAGGTGAAAACAGTTCTGAAGGCCGGCCGTGTTCTGAGGAAACAGAGTCCAACACAAAAACAGTTTAGGAGGCCGGCCAAGTGACCAGGGGAAGGAACGAGGCAGATCAGGAGGCCGACTGGGAGGCAAGCAACGGGGACATAGCAGGTCTGGGGGCATTACTTAATAAAAAGTAATTTTTCGATACAGAGACGTAAGTGGGATAGGTTACTGAAGAAGAAACACCCAATGCATCATGGGAATCCCCGGCAGCCTACGTCTATTGCAGCATAACTAAGGGACGATTCAGGGTCACCTGGTCCATCCCTAACTATATGCTTTAGCAAAAAGGAAAGTTTGAAGCCTGATCTTGAAAGTAGAGATAGTGTCTGTCTCCTGAATCCAAACTGGAAGCTGGTTCCACAGAAGAGGGGCCTGAAAACTGAAGGCTCTGCCCCCCGTTCTACTTAAATGTAGAATGGGAGGCAAGCTACAATGTAGCTGCCATCACCAGTGTGTGAATGGGTGGATGACTGGATATGTAAAGCGCTTTGGGGTCCTTAGGGACTAGTAAAGCGCTATATAAATACAGGCCGTTTACCATTTTTACCATTTTAACCATTTTAAATACTCTAGGAACAACAAGTAAGGGAAGCATGTATAATGTAAACAGAATTGGTCCTAGTACTGAACCCTGTGGAACTCCATAATTAACCTTAGTGTGTGATTCTATATCTATTTGATAGATATGGTAAAAACCTGTCATAAACCTGGCAATTGCTGGTGTGTAGTGGCAGGTCGGAGGGCAGGCAACCAGGTAGGAGAAGCAGCCTGAGATCACCAGGGCGGAATAAGGTAAGTTCACTCCTGATGGTTTGATTTATGGAAACGTCAACCTCTGCACACAGGGAGAAGAAGGTTACTCAAGGAAAAGGCAATTAGTTTAACTACATGAAAGAGTGGCCTAGTTACCGTCAGATGGCACACAACAGACCGGCAAGGCATGGCAGACTGCTCCGGGTTTAAGAAGCCCTCCTGCTGATTGCACGTACATGAGGCCCAGGTGAGATGTAGGAGGCTCCACCCTAAGGGGGTGGATGGGAGACCTACAGCTACAGATGTAAAAAACCTGGACACTCCCATGGACCATGACACAAACCACTGCAGCCTCGCCTCTGTCAGTGTGCCCCAGGGCAGCTGTGGCTACAATGTAGCTTGCTATCGCCAGTGTGTGAATGTGTGTGTGAATGTGTGGATGACTGAATGTAGTGTAAAGTGCTTTGGGGTCCTATGGACTAGAAAAGCACTATACAAATGCAGGCCATTTACCATGACACAAACCACTGCAGTGCAGTACCTGTAATACCTACAGCATGTTCTAATCGCTCTAATAGGATATTATGGTCGACAGTATCGAACGCTGCACTGAGGTCTAGCAGGACAAGCACAGAGATGAGTCCACTGTCAGAGGCCATAAGAAGATCATTTGTAACCTTCACTAAAGCTGTTTCTGTGCTGTGCTGAGCTCTGAAACCTGACTGAAACGCTTCAAATAAACCATTCCTCTGCAGATGATCTGTTAGCTGTTTGACAACTACTCTTTCAAGGATTTTTGATATGAAAGGAAGGTTGGAGATTGGCCTGTAATTAGCTAATACTGCTGGGTCTACAGGTGCTTTTTTGAGAAAAAGACTCTTATCTACAGCTAATATTACATCTGTGGGATGATTATTGGTGATTTTTTTTGAGGGAAGAAGTTCATAAAGTCATTACTAGTTGACGTTAAAGGGATGGTTGGCTCAACAGAGCTCTGACGGTTTGTCAGCCTGGCTACAGAGCTGAAGAGAAACCTGGGGTTGTTCTTATTTTCTTCAATCAGTGATGAATAGTAAGATGTTGTCTATCATTTTGTTTTTAATTAAACTGACTACGCAGATAAGCTACACAAAAGCACCACTGTGTGTTGGAACAGGAACAGAAAGGGATACATGTTGCATGTTGTACCTTCATCCCTGACAATACTGCTGCTAATAGTTCTTTTACATAAACAGTCACTAACACAGGAGTGGACCATCACCTCACAGCATGGATACTGGACTACCTCACAGTATTTGAGAACTCAGGGCTGTGTGTCGGAAAGGGTCGTCTGTAGTACGGGGGCGCCACAGGGAACGGTTCTGGCTCTGTTCCTCTTCACCATCTACACTGCAGACTTGTCCCACAATTCCACCCAGTGCTTCCTGCAGAAGTTCTCCGACGACTCTGCAATAATCAGCCTCATCACTAATGGGGACGACAGGGAGTACAGAGAACTGACCCAAGAGTTTGTGGACTGGTGCCAGCTGAACTACCTCCACATCAACACCAGAAAAACCAAGGAGCTGGTGGTAGACTTCCGCAGGCACAAACATCCTCCACTGCAACCACTGAACATCCAAGGTATGGACATTGAGGCTGTGGACAGCTACAGGTACCTTGGTGTTCATCTGCACAATAAACTGCACTGCACTGGGACGGAGAGATTTCGCAGGTCTTTCCTCCCCACTGCTGTCAGACTCTACAACATGGTCATACATGCACACAGACACACACAAACACCCCATACACAATTGTAACTCTCCCACTGATGCGCAGAAGGAGATATTAATCAAGGAGAGCAATCTCCGGCTTGAGTGAACGCGCCTGCTGGCTACCGCCGCGCCTGGCTGCCGCCGCGCCTGGCTACCGCTACTCACTGGTACATTTTCATTTTCGATTATTTGGCTTCAGACTTGAATGAACAGGAACGTTCACACTCAGGACCAGATCGATCTCTGCCAGGGATTGATTTGCAACACTTGTCCTCAACATCTGCTATTTCAGCTGAATGTGCTCTGACGTCTTCTTCTCAGTGAGCTGCACTAGCTTAACTGTTTGAGCTATTTTAGCCTACCTGTTTGTTGCTCCGGCCAGCTCCTTTTCCTCCACATAATTCAACATGTGGGCCAAGATGTTCCTGAGCTGGTCCACACTATTTTGGATTCTCCTGACGCTCGTCTACCATCCTCACTTTCCAGCCTCGCCGGAGATACATCCATCGCGGGTCCCGCATTGAACTAAATCGTTCTGGTCTGCTACTCGCCGCCCTCGCAGGAACCCTGATCGGGCTGCCAACCATCAATCTCTAGCCCACCTGCCCAGGGCGCCCACCGCGATTAGCAAAAAAGAAAATACTCCACTCAACTTCGGTCTTCTAAACATTCGTTCATTGACAAGTAAGGGACCTCTCATCCAAGAACTCCTATCTGACCGTAAGTTTGACTTTTTCTGCTTAACTGAAACCTGGCAACAACCTGATGACTTTTCTCAGCTAAACAAATCGACTCCTCTGGGGTTTGTTTACTTTTCTAAACCCCGCTGCTCAGGTCGTGGGGGTGGTCTCGCGATCTTCTTTCGTCAGCACTTGAAAGTCCTGCCAGTTAACGTTGATACCTTTAGTTCTCTAGAGGTCCTTGCATGTGAGCTGACTGGACCCATTCCCACCATCATAGCTACTGTATACCGTCCCCCCAAACCTAACCCTGTCTTCCTCAGTGACTTTGCTAATCTACTAACCCATCTTTCATCTCTCTCCCCAAATGTGATCTTGGTGGGAGATTTAAACATTCACATGGACAATAATGACCTTCTGCTCACCAGAGACTTTTCCTCCTGTCTCGAAGGCTCTGAATTTAAACAATTTATCGACTTCCCCACTCACTCTAAAGGACACACCCTGGACTTGGTCTGCTGTTCTGGTCTTACTCCCTCGAATCTTTCTGCTACTGAAATCCCCATAACTGACCACTTCCTCCTTTCATTTAACCTCACTCTCTGCTGCTCTTCTACCAAGCCAACCCGTCTCATCTCGTTCCGCAACATCAAGAACATTGATATGGACATTCTCACTACCAGTTTGGACAATGTTCAGATTCCAATGTTCAGCGGTTTTCTTTTTGCAAGTGTTTTCTGAAGTTGCAGTCCGTTTGGCCTCTCAGGGCCACCGTAGTAATGGCTTCATGAATTTTATTTTACGAATAAACCTCACAAATGTACATTATGTACAGCCACTGTAATCCATCAGCCAATGTTGATAATTAAAGAAAAGATAAGATATGATTGTTCACAGCAGAAAGTACAAGAGCAGTAAAAAATTAAGAGAAAAAAGAGAAAAACAATAGAATAGAATAAGATAAACAGAATAACATACTATACAAAATAAAAAGAATATTATACACAATAGAATAAAATCTGCTCTCTGATGTATTTTCTGGCAGAAACCTTGCTCGTTGTGCCCGTGTGTGCTGTGAGTCAGCCACAAACCTCTTAATAGTGAGATGATCATGCTTAAGCTTTTGAGAAACATCTGAGGTTTTCATTACGTGTCCAAGGTATGCAACTATTTCACACTTTTCAGCAGCAGAGAGAACCTGCTTCTTTCCCATATTGCTTGAAAACGGTGGTCTGCTTAATAATGTGGAACATCCTTCTTTAGTTTTTCCTTTAATTGGGCTCAGCTGGCAAACTGATGATCACAGGTGTCTGGGATTGATTTCAGTCAACCAAAGAGCTCTGAGGCACAATGCTCTCCATGACTTTAATTGAAAAACATATTTAATCTTTATGACACTTAAACACAATTTGCATAATAATTTGGAACGCGGTATACAACACGCCACATTAGCACTGTTTTCTATGCTTTTAAGTGCTCAATAACTATCATTCACACTCCGATGGATGCATCGGAGAGCAACTTGGGCCCCAAAGACATTTGGCATGCAGACTAGAGAGCCAGGGATCAAACCACCGACCTTGCGATCACTAGACGACCTGCTCTACCTCCTGAGCTACAGCCACCCCCACCGCTTTATTTGCATGTGAAGATGCTCCCCAGAGCTTAATTGAGGCAACAACAAACTTCTGAAGTGCCACAGAATTTCAGTGAGGCCTTCCTTAGGAATGTGTTTGTTTTGCTTCTTCCTCCAGCTTCAATAATACAGGCAATTGCTCAAGAGATGCAAAATGTGCACGAGTTGGGCCAGGATTATGCTTTAGGTAAACTACAGTCACTTTTAAAAAATGACTTGTGCCTAAGAGATGATGCTATTGCTAAAATCTGTGATTGTATTAAGTCCACTGAGAACAACATACTGAAGCCTAAAGAATTAACGTCAGGAAATGTTGGAAATTTGACGCCAAGGATTTCCTTCTACATACCAAAGAAACAAACACAGCAGCTTATTAAAATCAGAATTATGGACAAATTCAGTGTCACAGCAGTCTGGTGAAACTGACTCGAATGCTTTTGGAGACATAAGTAATGGAAAAGTCTGACAAGTTTTTCATTGAAAATCCAGGATGCCTGAAGCTAATTCTGTCCCAGGATGTATTTGAAATTGTTAATCCTCTTGGCTTTGCTAAGAAAAAACACAAAGTGGTTGGAGTCTGTCTGTCTGTGGCAAATCTGCCTGCTCATGTGTGGTCCAGTACTGATCACATGTCTCTTATCTTACTATGTGGAGAGAATGACCTTAATAAAAATTTGGAAGAACAAAGGTTTTCTCAAAAATGTTAGAAGATTTAAGAGATTTGGAGGAAAGTGGTATCATTTCTGGTGATGAAACAGTCAAAGCAGCTTTGTCTTGTATTTCTGGGGATAATTTGGTTTCATACAACGTTGGTGGGTTTACTGAGAACTTCAGTCGCGCTGAATACAGATACTATGAAATCACACAAAGTGAGTTTCAGAGTTATGATGTAAATGCATGTGATCCGCAGCGCACATCTGAAAGCTACAATTCTGTTGTGGACAATCTACAAACTGAAGGCAGTCAAGAAATCAAAGGGATAAACTCTGTTTTTAATACTTTGAAATCTTTTCATGTTTGCCAACCTGGTTTAGGCCACGACATGTTTGAGGGTGTCTTAGCCTACGACATTGCAGTGTACCTGAAGTATTGCATTAAGGAAAAGAAGCGACTTACATGTGCACTTTTGAACTGACGCATTAAACAGTTCAAGTACAAAGGAGCTGATGCGCTAACAAAGCCGTGTGCTGTCAACCCAATTTTAACCAAGCTTTCAGGTCAAGCCATTCAGAACTGGAGTTTGTTAAGGTTGCTGCAGGTAAAAATGGTGATAAAGTCCAAAACCCAAAGGATGACGTACGAAAGTTAATGCTCCAGCTTAAAGACATAGTTGAAATGATTCGTGTACAAAAGATCTCACTGTCACAGGTAGCTTATCTTGACTTTATAATCCAAGAATATTGAGATTCAAGAAAGTGTTTGTTTCCAGAGAGTCTACTAAAACCCAAACACAATTTCTTGAGCCACTATCCTGCACTTATTTGTAAATTTGGCCCCTTGATTAGGTGAACTATGCATTTTAAAAGTAAACATAGTTACTTCAAAAGATGTGCCAGGAATCTGAAAAACTTTAAAATCATGTGCCAAACGTTATCGAAAGCCATCAAATGATGTAGTTGTGTATTTTGTGGATATACACAAAGCTGAGTATCTTTCTGAATACCACGTGTACTCGGTGACAAAGGATAGTACAAGGTTGCAATGTCTCAACTAGAGATGGACCGATTCAATATTGCGTATCGGTATCGGTCCGATACTGACGTAAATTACTGGATCGGATATCACAGAGAAATAAAAACAAAATGTAATCCAGTCCATAAATATCACAAGAGCACCTCAGCATCTGGGGCTCTCCTCAGCTCTTCCCAGGAGGGTGGCACGGATGCCCTTCCGGTGGTCCTCCTTGGGCTCTCGCACTCTGGGGCCTCTGGATGTCTGGAGCCTGGATCTCCTCCATGCCTGCTTCATGCCCTGGGGGGCGGGGCTATGGCTCTCTACATCCTCTAGCAGACCATTACATGGGGAAACCTTTTGAATACAAGCGTGCTGATCCACACAGGTGTGCACACAGGTGTTCACTGTCCATAGACATAAACTACACCTTTATTGGCTGCTATTTCCAAGCATATTGTGCGCTGTCGGTCCTGCGTGCTACAAAACAACATTCAATATTTAGCATTTACTGCTGTTTACACTCAGCTAGATTAATGTGATGGTGTTGTGTTTAGTATGTTGCTCTGTTGTTTTTGCTTGTTTTCTTTTCTTTTTCTCTCAACAGGTGATCCAGGAGATTTTTTTCTCTTCTTTCTCTTTTTAAGTGCCCTTTCTCACTGTCCCTCTTCCCTTCTGTTTTTCTTTTCCTTCATCGTTCTCTCTCCCTTTCCTATCCCTCACTCATGTCTGTCCCGTCTGTAACAACTGAAAATAAAATAAAATAAACAATAACAACAAAGGTCGATCAAATGGACCAATAAGCAAGGCCTTGATGATCCATTTGGCAAAGTAAATCCATTGGGTCTCCTTGTTGGTCTTCAGACAACGATTCTGACGGCTAAAGAACCAAATGGGACAGGCACAAAGGGAAAAAAAAGAGCACCTCAGAAACTTGCGACATGGCATAACTCAGCTCATAACCTTAGCACAGGGGTGCCCAATCCCGGTCCTTGAGAGCTACCGTCCTGCAGCTTTTAGATGTATCCTTGTTCCCACACACCCGAATCAAATGAATGGCTTGTTATCAGGCCTTTGCCAAACACGAAGGCATGCTGAAGAGGTAATCAAACCATTTGATTCAGCTGTGTTGGAGTAGGGATGCATCTAAAAGCTGCAGGATAGTAGCTCTCGAGGACTGGGATTGGGCACCCCTGCCTTAGCACGTCGGAGAAGTATGCATGAAAGAGTATGCGTGAAGTATGCGTGAAAGAGCGGCTGTGGAGTGCAAGACCTCTCGGGGGTCTGGTTGAGCATTTGGAGCCAAACCGGGATTTCATCTCCGTGAAAGTGATCCCAGAGAGAAGTAAAGCAAGTGTGTAAGTCCATCTCTGAATGTTTGTAAAGCATTCCTGCGTTAAGCTTAACAAACAATATGTCTCTCTCTCTCTCTCTCTCCTGCTGCTACTTCAATCGCGAAACTAATCAATGATCAGCTGATCGGCTTTTCTGTCGCAACTCCGTCTCTCTTGTTTTTTTTATCGCCCACTTTGCACCAGAAAGAGGAAACAACAGCAGCACGTTTAAGCTTGACAAGCTGTTGTTAGAATGTATTTAATATTACTTTCTACACCAGGATCTTTTTCTACGCAGCTGACGTAACTGTGCAGGGGCGGGTCTAGCAAAGTTTAGCCAGGGGGGCCGATAGGGCATGAACAGGGAAAGTGGGCACAGAGACATACTTTTCTTTCTTATTCTCATTTAAAATGTCGAGCTTTTAATAAAAAATTATCTGAATCTTACACCCAAAGTTTTAATCTGATGTAACTAACGGTACAACACAAAGAAATCACAAAAGACCATGAACTCAAAATGATGGGTCACTGACCCGGGACCCTGATATACTGTTTTCCTGGCTGCTAAGAATAATCACCCGGGGGAGAGCTAACAGGGCCTACGCTACCTTCAGCTGCACCAGCTACAGGGGCCTGGCTAGCTACAGTTTTGTTGAAGGTGCGAAGCCAACTCTCAAATTCAGTGATTCTAGCCCAAACTGCAAACAGGCTACATTCATTACAAGTATCATTACTGCTAGAGGAGGCTGAGGAGTAACTAAACATCTGACACACTGAGCAGGAAACTGCAGGAGGGACAGGTGAAGAGGCCGTACCTCTAGCAAGTCAGCTTTGAGGTAAGCTAACAAAAGAAACAGTGAGTGAATACTGTGAATGTAACAGAGAGTGTACTTTGGATAAAGCACGTGAAAATGACACTATGAAATAACACACTGTCTATTATTTCGTTTTTAATTAAATTGACTACGCAGATAAGCTACACAAAAGCACCACTGTGTGTTGGAACAGGAACAGAAAGGGATACTCTACCGCAGTGAGAGTCAACACCAAGCGCGAGCCTCATTACATGGCAAAATATAATGGCACAAAAGGAGGGTGTGTGTGATGTTTGGTGATGCATGTTGTACCTTCATCCCTGATATACTGCTGCTAATAGTTCTTTTACATAAACAGTCAGTAAATTAGAAACATTGGCTGATGGATTTAAATATAACATTTGATAAAGATGTCTCACATAAATGAACAACTTATTTAAATAAAGTTTTAAAGCTCTCTTTATGCAGTAGAACAACTAATGCTAATGTACCATGTGCTAACTAATGCTTTGTACAACGAGTGTGAAGACGGGAAAAGAACTGACTGTAAGCTTTGCTCAAGACCATGGCAAACTTCATTATCAAGCTGGTGTCATGATGGTGAGAATTTCACCCCCAGCCACTGAGTTGAGGAAGGAATCTTGTCTTTTTCTCAATGCTGGTACAAACCCCATTATTATTATTATTGATCACTTTGCAAAGTTTTTAACGTTCGTTCAATAAATCTCAGAAAATCAGTTTGGTTTCGATTCTCAAATTATTTTTCCACAACAGCCAACATGAGCGTTGAAGTCCTGTTCTTAAGCGTGCTGTACCTGCTCGATGTTATCGTGCTTTTGGCTCAGATACCGCCAAGCGGTTCTCCATATTGTTTGACCAATTTATTTCTTATCCTCCTGAGTTGTCCACCTCAGATGGATTAGTTTCTTGTTTAGATTCTGCTTGTAAATCTGTCGCTCCTTTTATATTCAGACAATGCAAGCCAAAGGCTAGTCCTTGGCTAACTGATTTTACCAGAGTCGCTAGAAAAGGATGTAGAAGATGTGAAAGACGGTGGAAAAAAGATAGGCTGTGCGTCTCTATGGAAGCTCTTAAGACTAGCTGGAAAGTCTATCAGAGAGCAGTAAAGGCTGCCAAGCACTCCTATTTTTCTCAACTTATTGCTGCCAGCTCGCATAACCCTCGTGTTCTATATAACTCTATAAGTTCTGTACTTAATCCGGAAGGCTATATTCTTTTGCACTCTTCTGCGGTTATGTGCAATAAGTTTCTTAATTATTTTGTGGAAAAGGTTGCTAGTTTGAGACCTCCGACTCTACCTATTGCTGACCCAGCCATGCATGGTTCTTGCTCAAGTCTGTTCTCTGCTTTTCTACCAATTGTTTTATCTGATTTAGAGAAACTTGTGTTGAATGCTAAACCGTGTGGCTCTCCAAATGAAGTTGTTCCTCCCCGTTTTCTTAAAAAGGTATTTCCTATCATCGGAACACACATTCTGAACATTATTAATACTAGTCTTTTGTCTGGTCAAGTACCTAGGGAATTTAAGCATGCAGTCATACATCCTTTACTTAAGAAACCGGGCTTAGACAGTTCAGTCATATCAAATTTTAGACCCATCTCTAAGCTTCCCTTTCTTAGTAAGATTCTGGAAAGGATTGTTTATACTCAGTTGATGGACTACTTGAATGACTCTAAATTGTCAGAAATCTTTCAGTCCTGCTTTAAGCCATTCCACAGCACGGAGACAGCCCTCGTAAAAGTTATGAATGACATCCTGATAGCGACAGACCGTGGTAAATATGCAGTGCTGGTCTTGTTGGACATGACCGCTGCATTTGACACTGTGGATCACGATTTGCTGATCACAGCACTGTGTGAGAATTTCTGGTTCGGCACTTTTGTGGTTAAAGTCCTATCTCTTAAATAGGACTTTTTGTCTTAAGTTGGGGTCGGCTTCATCCTCTGAACAGAAGGACACGCATTCGGAGGGAAAGGGGTTACCCGCGCACGCAGGGTGGATCTGTGAGAAAAAGAAAAACGAAACTTTAGGGGGAGATGCCAAACCACCGATAAGAAACAGCAATAAACATGGGGAGAGTTGGAGAGCTCACTTGTCACACTCGGGCGAGGGTTAGGGTTAGCCCGAGCCCTGTACAGGCTCGGGCGAGGATTCTCGGGATGTGGGAGAAACGCTGTGATTGATCTCGGGTAGTGATCCCGGAAATGCGGCTTCACAAACAGCTGACAGGTAAGCGGGTGATGGATCCGGCTGAGGATACAGGACAACAGGTAAGCAAACAAAATCCAAGACATAGGTTGGCCGTAATGCACACCGCGGAGAATTAACAAACACGTTACCACTCGAGGAGGTGGCAATACTCCGACACCAGATGTCAGTCGCGCTGTTCCTAAGTAACGCTTCATCAAATGACGTCTGATGCACTGCCGGTGTGTCAGCATCCTGTGACACACCACCCCGCCTACCTGTGCTGAAAACAGAAGCAGACCCCGTGACACCACACCAGAGAAACACCACCAACTCCTAATAGTTATTACGTGAGTTATCATAACATAAAATACAATATCAAGTGATGAATAACTGTTTTCCAGTACGATGTTTTGGAATGTTGTTGGTTTTTTGTTGCATTGTTGATTTGTTTTTCACCGAAGCAGCTAATAAAGCTGATGGATTTTTACAATTTTGCCTCTTTCTTGTAAGATTCTATAATAGAATTAAATAATAATGCCAGTTATAAATAAAGACAATAAATTGAGTAAATTATGAAACACTCATTTTATTTCTATTAGATCTGAAAATGTTGTGTAACACTACAACCTGAAAGGACAAATAGATGCGTTGGCCTGTAACAGCAGCTGTGAGATGGAATCGTCCAAACCACCAAAGTAAACTGGAGCTGGGCTTGTTGCAGGATCTGAAGTTACTAAACATGTTGTGAGTGTGTGCACTCACACTTAGGACCATATAATAATAAATATGTGCGTGATGAAAGTTGGGCAGCACGCTAACGTCCTTACTCCACTCTGTGCTCGTGTGGGTCTGACCCTTTCACTCCTTTGATTTCTTCCTCGTACTTTCTTTTGCCTCTTCGTCACGTCTGTCTTCGTGCGGAGCTGCCGTGTTCTCCGTCGTTTTGTACAGACCTGTTTTTGGGGCAAATAAAATGCAAGTAGGGATTAAAACCGCAGAATTAATGATTACCGGTGCTGGAAATGCAAGTGCTTGATGCAGTGTTTTGATGTTGTTGCCACTCATACCCACAATGCAATGTGCAAAAGTCAGAAAAAATGCAAAATAATGGATATTACTGAAAATGTCCTCTTGTTACCAATGCAGAACGTGTATGCAACATTACGATATACATGAAAACCATACTGTGTGCGCCTCTTGGACCACATGCAGAATAACATTCATGTTGTGCTGTAGCCCCATCTGTAGCTTCTGACCCACAATGCCATGGTTGTGCTCTCAACCAAACTGCTCATGTGACCATTACAAACTCTACCTAATACAAACTACAGCACTTTACATCTGTAACAAACCATTATTTTGTAACCACATATTTTAGCCAAGGTTTTTTAATCAATGCTACACTTTTATCATCTTATCCAATACATGTTTAATTCTTTCCAACAAATAAATGAACTAAATTAAGCATGAGTCTATCACAGAAACATGTGAAATAAACAACTTTATTTTAACTGTCTCAGGGACAGTTACATCGTGGAAACATCTGAGCACAACAGAGAGCGTCTCCAGATATTCTGACGATGTCAGAAAATAAATGAGTATGTCATCCAAGTAAGCTTCACAGTTTTTCACTTGAAACAAAACCTTTTGCAGTAAACGTTGAAATGGTGCAGGTGCATTTTGCAACTTGAAAGGCATAACCGTGTATTGGAAGAAATGATCCGGAATTACAAAAGCAGAGATTTCAGAAGCGTTAACGTGTTAACAGAACTTGCCAATACCCTTTAAAAGGTCCAACTTTGTAACAAATTTAGCTGACTCAACACTACGAATCCTCCCCCTCCTTCCTGGAATAAGGTAAGTCCAGAGACCAAGACTTCAACAGAACACCATTTTCAACTAAATACCTTACTGGGTCTTTAGATCCATCCCTCTACAACAGAAGAAAAACAAGACGCCAGTGAAGGATCACTCTGCTGTGGTTTGATCAACGTTTCACGTCTATTCACGTTCAAATTCAAATTTATGTCTGCAGGAATAACTTCAGAAACATCACATCTGATCATTTTTACAGAATTACTGGGTGACACAAAAGCGTCTTTTTCACCAAGTGTAGCCATAAATGATCCAGACAAATCCACAATTTCATCCATTTTATGAGCTTGTGCGCGTGTAATTGTGCATGCAAGAAACACATCTGAAGATAGTGCACCAGTCAACGAAACAAACCAGCGTAAGATGAATGGCAAAAACTGTGGATCAATGTCAGCTTTTGATTTTTCCTCAGCATCAACATGCACATTCAGCGGAGAACCTGCCGGAGAAGCCCACACTGGCAGAGCTTTAGTGGCTTGAGCTTCCTTTCTCTTTAATGCTGGACATGCAGCGTTCAAATGTCCTCACGACAGTAAAAACAGACATGATCATTTGACTTAACAGCAGACGATGATACATTTTTTTCAGAGAGGTTTTGGTGATTTTTTTTTGTTCAGATTAAATTTCTTGAAAGAGCATTTCAAGAAATTTCATTTCATTGAATTCTTTGAACGAAACACACTTTTATGAGTTAAAACAAACTCACCAGTCAAAAGTGCAGCATTAGTGAGGGAGGACACCTTTTCTTAACATAAATGAGTCACAATGCGTCAAATGCTTTTTGTATGATACGTTTTAACTTTACATAGGATAAGATAAGATAAGATAAGACTTTATTGATCCCACAACGGGGAAATTTTTGCGTCACCTCAGCTCAGGTACAGATATATGAAGGAAATACAAAAATACAATAAGTACAACCAATGAAAAAAAGTAAGATAATACACTATATACAATGGTAGCATACACAGTATGTGATTATGGATATAGTTGGAAATATGGAAGACATAAACTATATAGCTTGGAAGGTCATGGAGGGTCCATTATGCATGAAGTGGTGACCGTGGATGTTCACAGTGTCCAGTGACTTATGACATCGTGATTGAGGAGTTATAGAGTCTAACTGCTGTTGGGATGAATGATCTGCCAAAGCGCTCCTTCCTGCAGTGAGGGTGTTTCAGTCTCTGACTAAAGGAGCTGCTCAGCCCACTCACAGACTCATGCAGTGGGTAATGTGGGTTGTTCATGATGGATGTCAGCTTTACTAACGTCCTCCCCTCACCAACCACCACCACAGACTCCAGGGGACATCCCAGCACGGAGCTAGACCTCCGCACCAGTTTGTCAATCCTGCTCCTGTCCGTGCATCCACTCCCCCAGCAGGCCACTGCATAGGAAAGGGCAGATGCTACCACAGTGTCATAGAATGTCCTTAACAGAGTCCTGCAGACTCCGAAGGACTCAGTCTCCTCAGCAGGTGGAGTCGACTCTGGCCCTTCTTATACAGGACGTCTGTATTTGTAGTCCAGTCCAGTTTATTGTTGAGGTGAACACCCAGGTACTTATAAGAGTCCACTATCTCAGTGTCTTTCCCTTGGATGTTCACCGGTGTTGCAGGGGGTGACTTCCTCCTGAAGTCTATGATCATCTCCTTTGTCTTGCCGGCGTTGATTTGGAGTACGTTGGTCTCACACCAGCCAACAAAGTCACTGATGACCCCCCTGTATTCCTGATCATTCCCGTCTGATACGCATCCAATGATGGCTGTATCATCTGAGAACTTCTGTATATGGCAATCGTCCGAATTATAACAGAAGTCTGAAGTGTGAAGGCTGAACAGGAAAGGTGAGAGAACCGTGCCCTGTGGCGCCCTGTGGCGCCCCGTGCTGCAGATTACCACCTCAGACACACAGTCATGGAGCCTCACATACTGTGGTCTGTTGGTAAGGTAGTCGATGGCCCGTGCAGTCAGCTGTTTGCCTACTCCGGCTCCCTCCAGCTTCCCTCTCAGTAGTGCAGGTTGGATGGTGTTGAAAGCACTGGAGAAGTCAAAAAACATGATCCTCACAGTGCTCCCCGCCTGCTCTAGGTGAGAGAGGGATCGGTGTACCAGGTAGATGACAGCGTCATCCACCCCAATTCCAGAACGGTAGGCGAACTGCAGGGGGTCCAACACTGAGCCCACCAGTGGCCGAAGGTGGTGCAGGATGAGCCTTTCCATGGTCTTCATCAGATGAGAAGTCAAGGCAACAGGCCTGAAGTGGTTGGGCTCCCTGGGGTGTGCGATTTTTGGCACTGGAACCACACAGGAAGTCTTCCACAGTTCAGGAACCCTCTCCAGGCTCAGGTTGAAGATGTACAGGGCCACCTGACAGAGCTGGTCTGCACAGTCCCTGAGCAGTCTGGAGCAGATTCCATCCGGACCTGCTGCCTTCCTTGCCTTCGTCCTCTTGAGCTGATTTCTCACCTGATCAGCTGTGAAGTAGATGTGAGGCTGGGCTGGAGTGGGGGGTGGGGCTCGCTTTGTTGTGGATAGATGTGTGGATAGGGGTGAAGCAGAGTTGTGGTGAGAGGAGAGCTCAGGTGACAATGGCATTGCACCGGGAGGGGGCGGCGGCAAATGGAGGGGGGTTAATGGAACCTGGGGAGTGGGAGAGGTGATCAGTGGGCCATTGTCAAATCTGTTAAAAAACAGATTCAAGACGTTAGCCCACCCCCGGCCAGCAGACTCTGTGGCTCCTCCATTGTCCTGGAAGTGTCCAGAGATTTGTTTCATGTTCCTCCAGACTTCTCTGACATTTTTCTGTTGGAGTTGGTTTTCCATCTTCCTCCTGAAGCACTCCTTTCCTTCTTGGATCTTGTATTTAAGATCCTTTTGGACTTTCTTAAGTTGAATGACATGAATAACACCATTTATTAAACAGAACTCTTTTCTCTTGCATCTCAATGAAGGTCAGGTTTGCAGTTTGCTCATGTTGATCACTTTATTTCAGTCAGGGTCACTTTAAATCACTCATACTGCAAACTAAAGCTGCTACGTTTGTCATTTTAAAGCACTTCAAAGTCACTTTAAATCTCAATTGTAAATTTTAGACTGTTACTAAACCATTTTTTCCTTCAAAGTGTACATTTACTCCCCTTACCTCAGTCTCAAAGAGTATTTATTCTTACTCTTCTTATATTTATTGTTGTTCTTTTGCACTGAATGGAACTGGAGCCTCGTCGTCTCATCTCTCTAATTACTGAACTGTATATAGCAGAGATGACAATAAAGTTTACTTTGAATTTTAACATGACTTTGAGCTGAGAAATTTGTTCTTGGTGGTGTTGATGAAACTGCAGGTGAGCCCTTTTCAAGTTCAAGAGCTCTGATATCAGTCGGTATAGCTCCATCTATCACTGCCACCATCCTCCTCTGCTTGTCCATCACTACAATGTTCAGTTGGTTAGCCATCACCAGTGTGTCACAATATTTATTATGTTTTTATTATGTCATACAACAACAAAGACCTATAAAATCGAGTCAGGTTGGATATTTGGGTAATTCTCACAACATTAGTGACAATTTTATAAGCTTTATTTGGCTGTGCAACAAACGCTGTTGCCAGTAGATGTCAGCCATGAGTGAAGTGAATAGAATAGAATAGAATAGAATAGAATAGAATAGAATAGAATAGAATAGAATAGAATAGAATAGCCCTTTATTGTCATTGTACATGTACAATGAAATTTTGAGTGCTCCACACCAACTGTGCAGAAATAACAAGCAGGAGAAATATCTGCAGGCAGGAGGAAGGCACACATTAGAAGAACAGGTTGGAAGTAGTGCAGGGCTTGAGTGGAGTCTGTCTTTGAGTGGCCTGAGTGATGATGGTTTCTCCGAAACACACAAACAGGAAAACGGGGAATCAGGACTGGAGTCGAGAAAACAAAACACAACACACGGACACAACGGGCAGGTCGACCGGCGAGGACTGCCAGACCATGACAGTGCCTCATATTCATCATGGAGTCGGAAGGGAGAGAGGATGCTCTGCCTATTCCTGATAAAAAATTAAATGTTATGTTTTTATTTTACTAGTTCATAAACAATTCTGCCCCCAGGTCCAAAACGTACATAAAAATACACTATAGACATACGTTATAATATATCTCAATGTACCTGTCCACTGGTTAATTACAAAAGCACGAGGAAGCAGAGACCTCACCGCACAAGCACACTCCAACCTACTATGAGAGTGTGCACGTTGTTATATATAAAAGGTTTTTTTAGTCTGTTATTTTTACGAATGTCAAGAAGTCAAAGGAGACCACAGCATGGCACATGTTTAAACAAGAAAGGTTTATGCATTAAAAAGATTTTTTAATCAAACAGACACCACAACAATGGCCCGGTATCACACAATTACATGATCTTAAACTGAAGCTGTCAAATCATAATGAAGCAGTTTAATTCAAGCTGCTTTTCATATTTTTGCCCAGCAGATGTCACAAAAGACACTGTGTTAAAAGTAGAGTATTGAACCTTTTTCAATACAAGCTTCAATGCTCGAGAAAAACTTAATTTGGCCATCACTACTGAAAGCTGTTCAAAAGGACCTAAGAACAACTGAAACAAAAACCAAAGGCTTGGTCGACGGCCATTCTTCTTACAGGGTCACCTTGAACAATCCCTCACCTGCATCAACCCAGGTGTATAAAGCTTAAGCTCCTCCCCAGAAAAAACTGTGTGTCACAAACCGGGCCGCACGGCCATGACAAAAAACCCAGACATGATTAGGAAGGTTTCCAGACTACTTTATTTATTTATTAATAAATAAAACAGAAGAAAACCTACTGTCAAAAAACACAAACTGTGGTGTGTGTAGTCAGTACCATCAGCAGAGTGAGGGAGTGCATGGGTGGGAAAATGGCGCATGTAATGGTGTTAAAAGCCAAACCAAACGCCTGGTGGCATTTGGTGTCACTGATTGTAAACGCAAACTCCGCCTCTCCAACGCCTGCAAACAAGACACACATAAGCCAAAAGGGTCGTCACATATGCAAGCAGTTATTAGTTAAGTTACATATCAAATACTTTTGCACACTAGCATCTATTTACCCCTTCTGAGGCTTTTACACAAAAACACCAATACACAATTTAGTTAACACGATTCAAGAGACAATTAAAAAAAAAACTCTGATAAACTTTGTTAGTCAGATGTACCCTTAGCCCCCCCTCCTCAACTCAGAGATGGTCTTTCCCTTTTCACGTAAACGGAGAAACCAGTGAGTGAACAGACGTGGACAGTTCTTTGGTAGCTAGCTCGTCTTGGATTTACAGTACTTGCTTAAAGATGCAGTCCCACCACCTCTCTTACTACTTCTATGAACCGAAATGTTTTGTAATTACTGAATGCATGTTTTTGATACCATCTCTTCTCTTTATTGCACCTGCATGCATAAAAGCCTCAGTACAAAATTAAAGCATGATCATTACCTTTTCCTTGTGTTATTTCTCATTGTGTTTGAAGCACAATTGAAAACAATAATGTTAGGATGTAAACCAACACCAAAGAAGAGGTGAGGTGGTTCTTGGGGCTGGCTGGCTATTATCACCAGTTCAACTTTGCCAAGCTGACCAGCCTGGCAAAGATTAGTATGGGAACCCTAAGATCAGTAATGAAGCATGGAGACAAGTGCCTGTGATCAGCTGACCTGTGCTGATATTCTTTCTGGATTTTGCCACACAGCATTCAGCAATACATAAATGAGTCATCACGCCTACTAGACATGTGGAAATCACTGAGTTAATCTAATCAACAAAACTTTAACTTGATGTCTGCTACTATTGATGTAACCCAACTTTGACCATGAACGTCACAACTGCTCTGTAGCAATTCAGCTTCAAACTGCAAACTAACCAGTGGAGCCTGCACTAAACTGTTTAGGAGGTTCATGCAACCTTAAGACATCAATTTGTTTTGGAAGGATGTTTCCCCACATGAAAAGAGAACTTCAGCAGCTACGTATAGATCCAATGTCTGTTTAAAAACCTCTAAAATTAATGGGGACATTACATGTGAGCTTTTGTTTTCAATTGGTACTGAAGGAAAAGCAGGGAGGTGCCTTAATTAGAAGTTTTGTGCAGATATTTACATGATGCTACATGTGTACAGATGTGTTTTGTGACCAAATGATGTAGATCTGTCTTTTATTGTTTCACATGGATAAAAATCCACTAAACAAATAACTGTCCTCGATACGTTAAGAAGGAAATGCAACAATGATGCAGTAGAATTTAGAGATTCACTCTAACATGTATCCTGTCAAGTGAAAGCCTCGATACTAGCTCAACGTTACCCATGAAAGGGTTAGCTTGGAGCTAGCAATGCACTGTTTTAATGACATGGCAATCTTTTCATTTTGTAAAATAGTAAACAGCATGCAGAGCACTTAAAAGATGTTCTTCCTCACACACTCACTTGGTTGAAGCAGCATTTTCCACTGTAAAAACACAGAGACTTTGGTAAACCAGTAATAACATGAATTCATTACATTAACTGTCACTGGTGACTGCCTACAGCCAGCTTTACTAGTGTCTGTTTAGCATGACTTGTCTTTCATACCTGGTTCAGTCCAGCCTTGCTTTAGATGTGGTTTAAACAAGTGTTTAACTGACAATTTCTATTTACGTATTGACGTTTAAATCCATAGGCGTCTATATTTCTAATGTGTTCAGTGACACATGTATTAGCTGCCATACTCGTGTAAAGAAGTTCTTTCATGCTACACCAACTGGTTAAATGTCTGTTTATTATGAGAGATAAGAAACGTGCTGATTGCTGTTCCTCTCTACGGTGCAAATGAAATGGCTTTGAGACTGACACAACTTTAACAGGCTGATGGGGTATGTCATGCTGCCAGGTGGGCAGGCAAGGCTGAAATACTAGTTTGTCAATGTGATACATGGAGAAAGCAGTGACATGGGAGTTTCAAATGTGTCTACTAAAAATAGAATAGAATAGAATTCAACTTTATTGTCATTGCACATGTCACAGGTACAGGGCAACGAAATGTAAGTATATTATAGAAATGGGTCTATTATGGTATGTTATAATGTACACGGTATGAAGTATGTTGTGAATATTCTATAATCCTTGTCCATAGTCTTATTACATCCCGTATTGATTACTGTAATTCCCTCCTATTTGGTCTCCCTAAAAGGTCCCTTCATAAACTCCAACTTCTTCAAAATTCTGCAGCTCGGGTCATAACTTGTACTCCGTTAGGTGCTCATATTACCCCAGTTCTTCAGCAGCTTCACTGGTTGCCCATAGAAGCCAGGATAAATTTTAAAATCTTACTTCTTGCATACAAGTGTATCCATAAATCTGCTCCTTCATATTTGTGTGACCTGCTCCATATCACCACTGTTTCCCGCACTCTCAGATCATCATCTGCCATTCATCTTACTGTTCCGTCATCACACCTTATCACTGTGGGGAACAGAGCTTTCAGTCGCTCTGCTCCTCGGCTCTGGAACTCTCTTCCTCCTGCACTAAGAAATATTGACTCCCTCTCCGTATTTAAGACACAGCTCAAAACACATCTGTTTAAACTGGCTTATTCGCTTTAATGCTGATTTTATCTGTTGTCACGCTCTGTTTTGTAATCTTAACTTACTTTATGTATTTTATGACTATTGTTCCTTATATTAATTGTGTTTTTTGTAAGGTGACCTTGGGTTTCTGAAAGGCGCCCTCAAATAAAATGTATTATTATTATTATTATTATAACTATAAGTATGTACAGGCTGTAGTGAGTACAAGCTATGTACAGGCTATGAACAGGATATAAATATGAAAAACTATACAGAATATGAAATAAATAACTTA
>NW_024582883.1:203400-212126 GCF_018398535.1 Haplochromis burtoni | reverse complement strand
CCATTCGCTGTAAAGTTTAGCGATAGCTGCTAGCGCCCTGCTAGCCGTTTTAGCTAGTGAGCAGTTTAGCCAGTTTAGCTCCACTAACCCACGGTCGTTACAATACGAACTGTAATATTTATATCGGCTGATGTAAATTCACTGAAAGATTTTAGGCTCCGTTTGCTGTTCTTGTATCTTTCCCTGCGTCTCACGCACAACGCCCTCTCAGAGGCTGCCACACCCAGTCTGTGCTTCACAGGCAAAGTTGACTCATGAAGTGTAAGAAGACACCAGCGGAGTGTTTCTGAGTCCACAAATACCCGCCGCCGACCCGCGCACACGGCTAAAGAAGAGCCAACATGAAGCTTTGTTTGAGGATTGCGGTGCTGCTTTTCCTGGTTACTGGAACATTAACACAAGGTAAAAGCACAGCTGCCATTATTATTGTGTGTAACTGCTTTTTAAGGTCACGCGAGACGAGTATAGCGAATTAAAAAGTTGTTTGGCCACTTGCCAAAAACAAACAAACAAGCAAATAAACAAAGAAGCACTTCTTTGAAAAGCTGGGTATTATTTCGTAGTAATAACGTCTGCTCTTTGCACATGCGGACGATATGATCCACACGCGTAAAAATAAGACAAATGTTTGTAATAACGTGTAACTTTTGAGGACTGTGGTTCAATGCACACAAAAACCTGCAACCTGAGCACACACTGAACTGTTTGCCTCGATCCAAACCGGGATACTCATCCTTTATTCACAATTTATTTAGTTCAGCTCACGAATCCGAACATTGTCTCTGTTAACAACCCTCCTGTGCGGACTAGTGATGGGTCGTTCGCGAACGAAATGGCTCTTAGAGCCGGCTCCTTATCGCGAGCCGTCACGTGGGTTTTCTCTCTCTCTCTCTCTCTCTCTCTCTCTCTCTCTCTCTCTCTCTTCCCCTTTTTTCCGCTTCACTCTGCACGTGAGTCTTGTGCTTTACCAGAGGGGGGAGGGGCGGTAGTTATACTCAGTAGCACAGGAACAGAGCGGGAGGGAGAGAGAGAGAAAGAGAGCCAGGGACAACAACATCACATTAGAAAGGTATAGTAATCATCCACAACTATTTTCAGTTGCAGATGATAAAGGATTCAGAAAGTTTATTCATGCAGGTCCATATGACAGAGAATATGCATCTTCTTTATGTTTTCATATTTTAATTTATATTTAATTGTGTTGTGGTTTGCAGTGTTTTGTGTTGTTTCACTTTAAATTTGTAAAAGGAAAAAGCTGAAAATTTAAATAGTTAAAAGTTGAAATGTGAATAGTTGATTTTTGTATTATATGATTTATTTATTACATTTTATGTGGAGTGAATAAATAAAAGTATATTTTTGGTGGCCCCTAGAGACGAAGCACATATAAACTTCAAATCACGTACAAACTCTGAAGCATGTACAAACTCCAAAACACGTAAAAACACGTACAAACTCCAAAACACGTAAAAACTCCAAAACACGTAAAAACTCATAAGCACGTAAAAACTTAGAAGCATATAAAAACTCAAAACACGTACAAAAGACAACAGAAGTGCTCCAGGATGCTGGGCGCAGTGTTGAGCTTTTGTTATCTTGTGGCTACACAAGCCAGCAAGTACCAACGACCGGATTTGATGTGTGGTAGTAACAGGTAAATGAACTTTTTTTTAAATTATTTGAATATATATGAGTGCTTGTGTATGAATACACATACAATACATACATGCTTTCAATTGTGTAATTTAAGTGATCTAGTAGCTCTGCTTTGGAAGTTCAGTTCATGCTAGAAATGTGTTTTGGAGTTTGTACGTGTTTTGTCTCTAGGTGCCACCGCATATATTTATATATAAACATATATAAATAAAACCACTTTTTTTACGTTAGTAATTCCTTTTGTGCATAATTTTATATTATTGTTAATAATAAATTAATTAAAGCAACAAAACAATCTGAAGAGCCGGTTCGGAGCCGAAATAGCCGGCTCTTTTTAGTGAGCCGAACCGAAAGAGCCGGATCTCTAAAAAGAGCTGGAAATCCCATCACTAGTGCGCACAAACGTCTGAAACTGCGCATAACACGTCTCTCAAAACGTTAATGCGTGTGCGCCAATCGCTGATCACGTCATGCCCACGTGGGGTTTTGAAGCAAATTTAATGTTGCCAGCTTCGCACAGATCTACAGATATAGGCTGCGTTCAATTCCCAGTGTAACACTGGGAGATCTGGGCTTCCTGTGTGGGGTTTTTGTGTGCTTTTTCAAATAAAGCGGACTTTTCTTTCGCTAAACAAACTCATAACCCGTTTATTAGAAAACATGTATCAGTTACAGACGCTACACAGTAGCCGCCGAAATGTTCGAGTTATTGATTGAAGGATGTTCCTCCCAGAGCGCAATGATGTCATTAAAGAGTTTAGGCTTGAAGCTCATATCATTTGCAACATATTCCATACTCAAGATGTTTTTTGGAATAATTACATTAACACTACATTTCATATAATGTTTAAAAATGTTTATTACATGTTTGTTACAGTGTCCTTAGTGTGGTCCTCTGGTCTTTTTGTTCTTTGGGTCAAACACATAATAGCTGGTTCCTCTGAGGTTTCCAGGATTATTTCCTTTTTGGGAATACACCAAATTCCAGAAGTGGAAGCAATTTGTCACACGACTGGTACGAGTTTAGAGCGAAAAGATGCTGCTCGTCAGGATCAAGCAAACAGTTTTATTTTCATTCATTTACAAATGAAGGTTGGGGTGCCTGTAGAAAAGATTGTGAGTGCGAGTGTGAGTGGGCCTGACGTGGCTGGATATCTGTTTGGACTAATGTGAGAAGATCCAAATCAACCAAGCTGATCTTCTCCTCGGTTCAAACACTAGTGTCCAAGTCCCTGTTCACTTTACATTACATTTATTTGACCTCTTGGAAATCCAGTTCATGTTTTGGAGACTGACAAATAACCACAACGATAATTCATCCATCCATCCATCCATCCATCCATCGTCATCCGCTTTGTCCGGGGTCGGGTCGCGGGGGCAGCAGCCTAAGCAAAGAGGCCCAGACCTCCCTCTCCCCAGCCACCTCCTCCAGCTTGTCCGGGGGAATACCAAGGCGTTCCCAGGCCAGCCGAGAGATATAATCTCTCCAGCGTGTCCTGGGTCTGCCCCGGGGCCTCCTCCCGGTGGGACATGCCTGGAACACCTCACCCAGGAGGCGCCCAGGGGGCATCCTTGTCAGATGCCCGAACCACCTCAACTGGCTCCTTTCGATGTGGAGCAGCAGCTGCTCTACTCTGAGCCCCTCCCGGATGGCCGAACTTCTCACCCTATCTCTAAGGGAGAGGCCAGCCACCCTTCGGAGGAAGCTCATTTCTGCCGCTTGTATCCGCGATCTCGTTCTTTCGGTCACTACCCACAGCTCGTGGCCATAGGTGAGGGTAGGGACGTAGATCGACCGGTAAATTGAGAGCTTCGCTTTTACACTCAGCTCCCTCTTCACCACGACGGACCGGTGCAGCGTCCGCATTACTGCAGCTGCTGCCCCAATCCGTCTGTCGATCTCCGGCTCCCTTCTCCCATCACTCGCGAACAAGACCCCGAGATACTTGAACTCCTCCACTTGGGGCAGGAACTTATCCCCGACCCGGAGTGGGCACTCCACCCTTTTCCGGCTGAGAACCATGGCCTCGGATTTGGAGGTGCTGATCCTCATTCCCGCTGCTTCACACTCGGCTGCGAACCGTTCCAGTGCGAGCTGGAGGCCTTCACCCGATGAAGCCAACAGAACCACATCATCCGCAAAAATCAGAGATGAGATTCTGAGGCCACCAAAGCGAAAGCCCTCCGCCACTTGGCTGCGCCTAGAAATCCTGTCCATAAAAATTATGAACAGAACCGGAGACAAAGGGCAGCCCTGGCGGAGCCCATCACCCACCGGGAACGAGTCCGACTTATTGCCGGCAATGCGAACCAAGCTCTTGCAACGGTTGTATAGGGATCGAATGGCCCGTAGCAATGGGCCAGACACCCCATACTCCCGCAACACCTCCCACAGGACACCCCGAGGGACACGGTCGAATGCCTTCTCCAAGTCCACAAAACACATGTAGACTGGTTGGGCAAACTCCCATGCACCCTCAAGTATCCTGGAGAGGTGACATTCCATGTCCCTATTGCCAGTCTTGGCAGCCGGGGGTCAGTCCGCCAGGGCCTCCGCTCCTGGCCGCCACCCGACACACAATGCACCCGACCCCTATGGCGCCTCCTGCGGGTGGTGGGCCTGCGGGAGGATGGGCCCATGTCTCCTCTTCGGGCTGTGCCCGGCCGGGCCCCATGGACTAAGGCCCGGCCACCAGACGCTCGCCCTCGGGCACCCTCCCCGGGCCTGGCTCCAGGGCGGGGCCCCGGTAACCCTATCCCGGGCAGGGTAAACTGTTCCCTCGGTGTCCTTTTCATAAGGGTCTTATGAATCGCTCTTTGTCTGGTCCCTCACCCAGGGCCAATTTGCCATGGGAGACCCTACCAGGGGGCAAAAGCCCCCAGACAACATAGCCCCTGGGATCCCAGGGACACACAAACCCCTCCACCACGATAAGGTAGCGATTCAAGGAGGGGAACGATAATTCAATTCAATTTTATTTGTACAGCACCAAATCACAACAACAGTCACCTCAGGTGTTTTATATTGTAAGGTAGAGCCTACAATAATACATACAGAGAAA
Source organism: Haplochromis burtoni (assembly GCF_018398535.1). Lineage (NCBI taxonomy): Eukaryota > Metazoa > Chordata > Actinopteri > Cichliformes > Cichlidae > Haplochromis > Haplochromis burtoni. Next base: position 207,408 of record NW_024582883.1, on the reverse strand, counting down.
AACCCAACCCAGTGGGAAGGAAAAACTCCCTTTTAACAGGAAGAAACCTCCAGCAGAACCAGGCTCAGGGAGGGGCGGGGCCATCTGCTGTGATTGGTTGGGGTGAGAGAAGGAAGACAGGATAAAGACATGCTGTGGAAGAGAGACAGAGGTTAATAACAATAAACACATCACACTAAGTTACAGACATTAAAGACACTAACAACAAGAAAGTGCTCAGTAACAACTCCAAAAATCAAATACAAGTAACACACATATCATATCACATCATATTATACACATCCAGGATTTGTTCAACATAGTTATACTCCAAGGTATAAACTTTTTCCACGGGAAAACGTCATGGGGACAAAAATCCATCCATTCATTTTCTGCCACTTATCTAGGTTTGGTGTCCTTTCTGCATCCTGTTTGGGGGTGTTACTAAGCTAGCTGACAGATATCAGTCCAGCCTTTGTGAGTGTCAGCTACATTTAAAGTTTGCACGCCATTTGCACGTCTTCCTCTGTCATACTTCCTGTATGAAACTCAAACAGAGCTGCTATGGCAAACCACAGGCATGCTTTCTAAAGTAGATGGCACGCAGTGTAGTAACTGAGGTTTTCTACTTCACCCACAGCTCGTCACGATACTTTGCATAAATCTTAAATTATAACTGTAACCCAGGAAACACGCCGAAACACCCACACTGGCGTGCTCACCGTGGGGCCATACGCACATGTTTGATGGGGAATTGATATTTGGAGAAAAGAATTAAAACACATTCAAACTGCAGAACTCCCAGGATGGACCTCTGAGCCATCGTCTTACATCACCTGTCACAGGTCATGTGACCATGAGCAACACTGAATCAGAGCCACAGCTGATCAGTAATCTACATGTAATACATATTGTCCTGGCATGAGTCAGAAAAGGCCGTAGGTTTGTGGTGCTGTGTGCATATGTGCGTTTTGTCTGTCTGTCAGCACGATACCTTCAAAGCTGTTGACTGAATTCTGGGGGGGATTAGAGTGGGCTCATGTCCACTCAAATGTTGCTTACATCCACCAAGGTTGAAACAGACTGAGAAAAATAGACTGAAAAACTCAACTTGACCCCAAAATGTGTCAGATCTTTAACGACAGAACTGTGAAGAGAGGCAACGTTGTATGTTCAGTTGTCTTGTATTCAGCACAACAACAACAGTCGCCTCAAGGTGCTTTATATTGTAAGGTAGACCCTACAATAATACACACAACAATCAAATGAAGAAACCTCCCTTCACACAGATCTACAAATATAGGCTGCGTATATATTACATAATAAGCCAAACAATTAAACAACAAACTCCCAGCATGGATAAACTAATTGTAGGAAGACACCAGAGAATGAAACTAAAATGAAACAAAATCCGAAAGCTTCTGTTGTCCATCACCTGCTGCTGTACAACATTTGTCATGCTGCACTCATCTGGTCACAAACTATATTTAAAAAGTGCAAAGCAGATACAAGGAATATATGCAAAAACTAGTTCGAGTACTGGCCAGAGAGCGAGCTGCCTTAGTGCAGCTGTGCTTCTCGTTTCTTGTTTTTCTGTTTACTGCTGCATTCATGTGGTTCAAAGTGCGTCCTGGTTGTGCTTTATAACCACAGATGAACGACAGGCAGAGTGTTTTAGGGCAGCGGTCTCCAACCTTTTTTGCGCCACGGACCGGTTTATGCCCGACAATATTTTCATGGACCGGCCTTTAAGGTGTGCGGATAAATAGAACAAAATAAAACTAGTACCGGTAGTGAAAAAGAAGATTTATTCATAACACACGTGAAAAGACACAGGAAAACCGAGTAAACGCTAAAAACGATAACAAAATAACGCTGAAAACCGATAAAAACCCTGAAAACGATACATTTCAGACCTGAGCCTCAACTCGCGGCCCGGTACCAAACGACTCACGGACCGGTACCGGTCCGAGGCCCGGGGGTTGGGGACGGCTGCTCTAAGACGGTCTGCAGAGCTGCTGCTCTGAGGCAAACCTGTCTGTGGGCGTGTACAGTACAAGATCAACGGGCCCAGCAAGTGCTGGATTTCTGCACTTGTTCAGGCAAAGTGCGGCTCACACCTCCTACTTTCAGTTGTGACTCGTGCTTTTTACAGCTTCTTGATGTGTCAGTCAGAGCTGCCCTAGCAACCAGCAAATACACTGTATGACTGTATCCAACACGCAAGGGGCACAGCGAGCTGTGGGCCCGGCACATCTGGCATGTGATTAGTGTGGACTGTGGGTTGTGACGATACTCAGTGCTGCTTTCAATAGCACAGGGAACATTCTGACTCCATTCTGCAATAAAAACATGAATAGGTAAAAAATTCAATTGGTTAATTTCAGCCAGTTTTCCCAGTTCTAAGTTCGACTTAGTGAAACTGGTATTTAAGATTAGTTTTACAAAGTACAGATCGTGAAGGTATTTAAAATATGTTAATAAACAAAGGCTACAAATAAACAACACGATACCAAACATCTTAATAATTCAGTGATGATATCGTAGAAAACATGATAGAAATGTAAAACTATGGCGTTCAGCGGGAAATAAAAACAGCAGTCACTGTGAAACATGAACCTCACAGCTGCCTGCCGCCTTCCACACTGTGCATGAAACCATCTAATGTGACGTCACCATTCTGGACATGTTCGCTCTGCCGGTACTCCCAGCACTCCCAGCACTCCCAGCACTCCCAGCCTTCCATTCATGACCCAGGTCACTCACAGCTTCCCACCATGGGCCCACACGGGCATGTTTGTGTCTGCTACTTAAAGACTCAGAGGAAATCAGACATGCTGACAAAGCTGGATATAAACATATAGAGATATAAATATAAAGGGTATTTATGTGAAGTGTGATGTTTGTGACAGTGTTACCCTCCTGTGGTTACTGTCAACAGTCTCCACTATTAAACTGTAATGCTCTTCCTCATGTCTTCTTCATACAGAACTCAGCCTGGAGGATGGGTTGGATGAAATAAGTGAGTGACCGTCACATCGGGCACTTTTCCTAGCATTGTTTTTGTAAAGGTTTCATTCACTCGTTTCTTTCTGTTTCTTTAGAAACGACAACCCAAAAGCCCAAAGAGAAGCCAAAGGCACCAGAGCAGCCCAAAAAGGATGGTTTGTAGTATTTCATGTGTTACGACAGAACTTTGAAGCACGCCATCAGTGGCCTTTTGTTTACAGTGATGTATACTACACATATGATGATCTGTGTTAGTCTGTCCCATTGTCCTGAACACAATATGTCAGTGCTCAGTAATGACATGAATGACATACATATATATGTATATATATGAGATTACAGGTGTATCCATTGTAACATATCGTCTGTGTAAATCAAACTCGATGAATCAAACTTGGATGTTTTTCATGCTCTTCTTTGTGGCTCTGGCAGTCATTCGTGCCATCTTTAAATTTCCCAGAAACTGCTTCATAATAAGAACGTAAGACTGTGAAAGCAGAAGTAAAACGGTATAAATATAGATTTAAACGTATGTCCCAGTTGATATGCTGCACAGCTTCCTGTTTTGAAGCCACACACGTGGACGGGTTAACAGACTAATTCCATGTGTTTCTCCTTCAGGTGAGCTAGACCTTTGGGATGCATTTGGACCAGGTAGATACGCTGACGTCTTATTTTACTGATTGTCTTCTGCTGAGTGTCAGAATTTGTTCTGCGTAATATATTTGTCCTTTTTTAATCTCATGTCTGATTTTTACTTCTACAAATGCAAAACTGTTAAGCATAAATCATAAAATAGCTCCTCATTAGCCACGCTTGGACTGTCCACCACTGTTTTTGTTTAAATTAATCTTTCTTCCACAGACGATCCACAGCCGGAAAAACCCAAGAAACCAAGTCCTGGAGACTCTGGTAGGTCTGACAGCCTTCATACATCCTGTGCTTTTGTATCATTTGTGATGCAGGGACATTGACGCTAAGATGGATTTTACATGTTTGTTTTGTGTGTGAGTGTATTTG
>NW_024582883.1:170049-203375 GCF_018398535.1 Haplochromis burtoni | reverse complement strand
AATTATTTGAATATATATGAGTGCTTGTGTATGAATACACATATAATACATACATGCTTTCAATTGTGTAATTTAAGTGATCTAGTAGCTCTGTTTGGAAGTTCAGTTAATGCTAGAAATGTGTTTTGGAGTTTGTACGTGTTTTGTCTCTAGGTGCCACCGTATATATTTATATATAAACATATATAAATAAAACCACTTTTTTTACGTTAGTAATTCCTTTTGTGCATAATTTTATATTATTGTTAATAATAAATTAATTAAAGCAACAAAACAATCTGAAGAGCCGGTTCGGAGCCGAAATAGCCGGCTCTTTTTAGTGAGCCGAACCGAAAGAGCCGGATCTCTAAAAAGAGCTGGAAATCCCATCACTAGTGCGCACAAACGTCTGAAACTGCGCATAACACGTCTCTCAAAACGTTAATGCGTGTGCGCCAATCGCTGATCACGTCATGCCCACGTGGGGTTTTGAAGCAAATTTAATGTTGCCAGCTTCGCACAGATCTACAGATATAGGCTGCGTTCAATTCCCAGTGTAACACTGGGAGATCTGGGCTTCCTGTGTGGGGTTTTTGTGTGCTTTTTCAAATAAAGCGGACTTTTCTTTCGCTAAACAAACTCATAACCCGTTTATTAGAAAACATGTATCAGTTACAGACGCTACACAGTAGCCGCCGAAATGTTCGAGTTATTGATTGAAGGATGTTCCTCCCAGAGCGCAATGATGTCATTAAAGAGTTTAGGCTTGAAGCTCATATCATTTGCAACATATTCCATACTCAAGATGTTTTTTGGAATAATTACATTAACACTACATTTCATATAATGTTTAAAAATGTTTATTACATGTTTGTTACAGTGTCCTTAGTGTGGTCCTCTGGTCTTTTTGTTCTTTGGGTCAAACACATAATAGCTGGTTCCTCTGAGGTTTCCAGGATTATTTCCTTTTTGGGAATACACCAAATTCCAGAAGTGGAAGCAATTTGTCACACGACTGGTACGAGTTTAGAGCGAAAAGATGCTGCTCGTCAGGATCAAGCAAACAGTTTTATTTTCATTCATTTACAAATGAAGGTTGGGGTGCCTGTAGAAAAGATTGTGAGTGCGAGTGTGAGTGGGCCTGACGTGGCTGGATATCTGTTTGGACTAATGTGAGAAGATCCAAATCAACCAAGCTGATCTTCTCCTCGGTTCAAACACTAGTGTCCAAGTCCCTGTTCACTTTACATTACATTTATTTGACCTCTTGGAAATCCAGTTCATGTTTTGGAGACTGACAAATAACCACAACGATAATTCAATTCAATTTTATTTGTACAGCACCAAATCACAACAACAGTCACCTCAGGTGTTTTATATTGTAAGGTAGAGCCTACAATAATACATACAGAGAAAAACCCAACCCAGTGGGAAGGAAAAACTCCCTTTTAACAGGAAGAAATCTCCAGCAGAACCAGGCTCAGGGAGGGGCGGGGCCATCTGCTGTGATTGGTTAGGGAGAGAGAAGGAAGACGGGATAAAGACATGCTGTGGAAGAGAGACAGAGGTTAATAACAATAAACACATCACACTAAATTACAGACATTAAAGACACTAACAACAAGAAAGTGCTCAGTAACAACTCCAAAAATCAAATACAAGTAACACACATATCATATCACATCATATTATACACATCCAGGATTTGTTCAACATAGTTATACTCCAAGGTATAAACTTTTTCCACGGGAAAACGTCATGGGGACAAAAATCCATCCATTCATTTTCTGCCACTTATCTAGGTTTGGTGTCCTTTCTGCATCCTGTTTGGGGGTGTTACTAAGCTAGCTGACAGATATCAGTCCAGCCTTTGTGAGTGTCAGCTACATTTAAAGTTTGCACGCCATTTGCACGTCTTCCTCTGTCATACTTCCTGTATGAAACTCAAACAGAGCTGGTATGGCAAACCACAGGCATGCTTTCTAAAGTAGATGGCACGCAGTGTAGTAACTGAGGTTTTCTACTTCACCCACAGCTCGTCACGATACTTTGCATAAATCTTAAATTATAACTGTAACCCAGGAAACACGCCGAAACACCCACACTGGCGTGCTCACCGTGGGGCCATACGCGCATGTTTGATGGGGAATTGATATTTGGAGAAAAGAATTAAAACACATTCAAACTGCAGAACTCCCAGGATGGACCTCTGAGCCATCGTCTTACATCACCTGTCACAGGTCATGTGACCATGAGCAACACTGAATCAGAGCCACAGCTGATCAGTAATCTACATGTAATACATATTGTCCTGGCATGAGTCAGAAAAGGCCGTAGGTTTGTGGTGCTGTGTGCATATGTGCGTTTTGTCTGTCTGTCAGCACGATACCTTCAAAGCTGTTGACTGAATTCTGGGGGGGATTAGAGTGGGCTCATGTCCACTCAAATGTTGCTTACATCCACCAAGGTTGAAACAGACTGAGAAAAATAGACTGAAAAACTCAACTTGACCCCAAAATGTGTCAGATCTTTAACGACAGAACTGTGAAGAGAGGCAACGTTGTATGTTCAGTTGTCTTGTATTCAGCACAACAACAACAGTCGCCTCAAGGTGCTTTATATTGTAAGGTAGACCCTACAATAATACACACAACAATCAAATGAAGAAACCTCCCTTCACACAGATCTACAAATATAGGCTGCGTATATATTACATAATAAGCCAAACAATTAAACAACAAACTCCCAGCATGGATAAACTAATTGTAGGAAGACACCAGAGAATGAAACTAAAATGAAACAAAATCCGAAAGCTTCTGTTGTCCATCACCTGCTGCTGTACAACATTTGTCATGCTGCACTCATCTGGTCACAAACTATATTTAAAAAGTGCAAAGCAGATACAAGGAATATATGCAAAAACTAGTTCGAGTACTGGCCAGAGAGCGAGCTGCCTTAGTGCAGCTTCGTGCTTCTCGTTTCTTGTTTTTCTGTTTACTGCTGCATTCATGTGGTTCAAAGTGCGTCCTGGTTGTGTTTTATAACCACAGATGAACCAAAAGGCACACGAGTCCTCTAAGACAGCGGTCTCCAACCTTTTTTGCGCCACGGACCGGTTTATGCCCGACAATATTTTCATGGACCGGCCTTTAAGGTGTCGCGGATAAATACAACAAAATAAAAGTAGTACCGGTACCGAAAAAAGAAAATTTATTCATAACACACGTGAAAAGACCCAGGAAAACCGAGTAAACGCTAAAAACGATAACAAAATAACGCTGAAAACCGATAAAAACCCTGAAAACCAGACATTTCAGACCTGAGCCTCAACTCTCGCGGCCCGGTACCAAACGACTCACGGACCGGTACCGGTCCGAGGCCCGGGGGTTGGGGACGGCTGCTCTAAGACGGTCTGCAGAGCTGCTGCTCTGAGGCAAACCTGTCTGTGGGCGTGTACAGTACAAGATCAACGGGCCCAGCAAGTGCTGGATTTCTGCACTTGTTCAGGCAAAGTGCGGCTCACACCTCCTACTTTCAGTTGTGACTCGTGCTTTTTACAGCTTCTTGATGTGTCAGTCAGAGCTGCCCTAGCAACCAGCAAATACACTGTATGACTGTATCCAACACGCAAGGGGCACAGAGAGCTGTGGGCCCGGCACATCTGGCATGTGATTAGTGTGGACTGTGGGTTGTGACGATACTCAGTGCTGCTTTCAATAGCACAGGGAACATTCTGACTCCATTCTGCAATAAAAACATGAATAGGTAAAAAATTCAATTGGTTAATTTCAGCCAGTTTTCCCAGTTCTAAGTTCGACTTAGTGAAACTGGTATTTAAGATTAGTTTTACAAACTACAGATCGTGAAGGTATTTAAAATATGTTAATAAACAAAGGCTACAAATAAACAACACGATACCAAACATCTTAATAATTCAGTGATGATATCGTAGAAAACATGATAGAAATGTAAAACTATGGCGTTCAGCGGGAAATAAAAACAGCAGTCACTGTGAAACATGAACCTCACAGCTGCCTGCCGCCTTCCACACTGTGCATGAAACCATCTAATGTGACGTCACCATTCTGGACATGTTCGCTCTGCCGGTACTCCCAGCACTCCCAGCACTCCCAGCACTCCCAGCCTTCCATTCATGACCCAGGTCACTCACAGCTTCCCACCATGGGCCCACACGGGCATGTTTGTGTCTGCTACTTAAAGACTCAGAGGAAATCAGACATGCTGACAAAGCTGGATATAAACATATAGAGATATAAATATAAAGGGTATTTATGTGAAGTGTGATGTTTGTGACAGTGTTACCCTCCTGTGGTTACTGTCAACAGTCTCCACTATTAAACTGTAATGCTCTTCCTCATGTCTTCTTCATACAGAACTCAGCCTGGAGGATGGGTTGGATGAAATAAGTGAGTGACCGTCACATCGGGCACTTTTCCTAGCATTGTTTTTGTAAAGGTTTCATTCACTCGTTTCTTTCTGTTTCTTTAGAAACGACAACCCAAAAGCCCAAAGAGAAGCCAAAGGCACCAGAGCAGCCCAAAAAGGATGGTTTGTAGTATTTCATGTGTTACGACAGAACTTTGAAGCACGCCATCAGTGGCCTTTTGTTTACAGTGATGTATACTACACATATGATGATCTGTGTTAGTCTGTCCCATTGTCCTGAACACAATATGTCAGTGCTCAGTAATGACATGAATGACATACATATATATGTATATATATGAGATTACAGGTGTATCCATTGTAACATATCGTCTGTGTAAATCAAACTCGATGAATCAAACTTGGATGTTTTTCATGCTCTTCTTTGTGGCTCTGGCAGTCATTCGTGCCATCTTTAAATTTCCCAGAAACTGCTTCATAATAAGAACGTAAGACTGTGAAAGCAGAAGTAAAACGGTATAAATATAGATTTAAACGTATGTCCCAGTTGATATGCTGCACAGCTTCCTGTTTTGAAGCCACACACGTGGACGGGTTAACAGACTAATTCCATGTGTTTCTCCTTCAGGTGAGCTAGACCTTTGGGATGCATTTGGACCAGGTAGATACGCTGACGTCTTATTTTACTGATTGTCTTCTGCTGAGTGTCAGAATTTGTTCTGCGTAATATATTTGTCCTTTTTTAATCTCATGTCTGATTTTTACTTCTACAAATGCAAAACTGTTAAGCATAAATCATAAAATAGCTCCTCATTAGCCACGCTTGGACTGTCCACCACTGTTTTTGTTTAAATTAATCTTTCTTCCACAGACGAGCCACAGCCGGAAAAACCCAAGAAACCAAGTCCTGGAGACTCTGGTAGGTCTGACAGCCTTCATACATCCTGTGCTTTTGTATCATTTGTGATGCAGGGACATTGACGCTAAGATGGATTTTACATGTTTGTTTTGTGTGTGAGTGTATTTGAAGGTAAATGAATCATCACTTACAGTGTTTGAAGAATTTTCTTTTTTATGTCACAGATTCCAATGGATTCGATCTGGGAGACGCTGTCAATCCAGGTAAAGACATGGATCATTCCCATCAGTCACTCCAGTTTTGTTAGTAGTAGCAATGGTGAGTACTGGGAAGCGTTTCCTTTACGCCTCAACAAGGGTGAGAGAGTGGAGCAAGTTCATCTGTGCTCGAGCTGGCTGGCCCTCCCCCGCCTGCTTTGAGCTGTCAGCTGTAGATTCAGTCTGGACTCAGTCATCAATGTTGAGTCTGGCTGATTGACTGCTGTGTGTGGCTCAATGCTAACATGGTGCTATCTGCACAGAGCATGGACGTATAGCACTGCTGCTGTGCTCACAGGTGGGCCTTTGCCCACATAGACTTTAATCCATCTGCTCTGTTTATCGTATATATTATTATTGGTTCTCATGATGCATTTGTATTTACAGGACCTACCACTAAACCTGACAAACCTGCTGTCAACCCACCAAAGGGTGGAGGAGGTAAGCCTCTGTTTCATAAGCTGCTGTCAGTGGCAGGTTGTTGGTTCGACACTGATTTATGGATGAGATTCCAGTTTAGCAGCTCTGACCTGAGGCTCTGTCTCTTTGCTTCCCTGTCAGTTCTTCAGTGCACATCATGAAGGCAAATGAACATAATAATTGAGGCATTTTGAGGTTTTGGTCAGATATAATCACGTGACCTTACATATGCTTTTCCTGTCACAACCATGAATGGAAATAAATTTACCTTTTTAAGATATGACAACGACTGAATTCATCAAGAAAACCCACATTTGTGTTCATTGATCATCAAGCAGTGTCTTTGTGGCAGATTTTCAGTCTCAGCAGATGTTGTTAACATGTGGAAACAGCTGTAGCAGTACAGAAGTGTTGGTGTTCTCATGTGACGGCATAATTGGTTGTTCATCATTTTTTCAGGTGGTGGAAAGTTTGATGATTCCGACTTGTTTGATATAAGCAATGGAGACTACAAGCCTGATGGAGGCCGCTCAGGAGGTACGATAACGGTTGTTTTATGATGTTATTTCTATCGTTTTTTATGTCTCTGTCTTGGCTCCAGTGTAACCCTAAATCACAGGTGTCCAGCTCCAGGCCTCCAGTGCCCTGCAGGTTTTAGATGTGACCTTGACCCAGCACAGCTGGTTTAAATGACTAAATGACCTCCTCAACATGTCTTGAAGGTCTCCAGAGGCCTGGGAATGATTTGATTCAGGTGTGTTGACCCAGGGCGAGGAGTTGGACACCCCTGGGATAAATGCATCAGGATGTTACTCGTTGTGCTTCCAGCTGTATACTGCTGGTGTTTGCAGCTGTAGACCTTTGATTATATAAATGACAGACGGCACTATGACACGGTCTAAATCTGCACTGTAGCTGATAAGTGTTTTTTACTGCTGTTATGCAGTTTGTTTCCCATTTGTGAGTCAGAAAATTCAGTGGTTCCAGTTTGTATTTAGGAAACATTTTGGAGTTTGTGCAGTACTTCCTCTCTGTTGTTGTGTTTTGTTGCCCTTCACTACCGCTGACTCTGCCCAGCTGCTATAATGGTATCATGTGTCACTGGAAGACAACAACACATTGATATAATGTAATGTTGACGCCCTGTGGCTCTTCTCCAACACTGTTTCATTATTTATCCTTGATGTTGTCTCGAGGGAACTAAAATTACTTAAAGACAAAAGAGACAGTTTATATGCACAGAAGCAACTATCTTTTTATTTTTAGGCTTTATTGCAGTAGATTCTTTTGGCCGTCTTTATCATTGAGGTTAATGCATTTTGGCCCCTTATTTGTTATTTAATGAGTTTACTGCACATCTGTTTAACCCTTCCATGCATGAATTATGACAGCCGCACTCTGGATGTTTTTCTTTAGTATTTTTATTCTTCTTTAGGCTTGAAAAAAGATTTTTGAACTTCTTCTTTTTAAACGTGTACTTTTCAAAGAGTTTTTTACATCCACTTAGGTAGACAACAGGCACACGAATAAATAATATAAGCTGTGTAAAATCTATACAATAGCTCAAATATTTTTGATAAAAAACATGTCAATATAACAGCATGTATATAAACTATAACAAATAGGGTTTGGAGGGACACATCAGTGTCCAGTGCAGTGGTTTATGTGCAAGTATACCATCAACACTGACAGACGTACAAGTAAACAGCCTTTGAATAGCTGCAGTGACTGCTGTGTGAAAGGTTAAAAAGCTGCGATGGAGCTTTTGGAACTGTTTTTATTGGTCTTTATTTTATTGGAGGTTTGAGGATGGGACATAAAAGCATTTTCACTTTGTTGTTTTTGTTTAGACTTGAAGTGGTCACCAGAACTAGAAAGGACCAAACGTTAGGACCAGTCTGAGGTGCTCCTGTGTAGATCAGTACTGAGCTGCTGATGCTGTTCTGCTGACCTTTAAATGGTTAGAAGCTATTTTTACCAAAGGACAGATCAAAACATATCATCGTTTATCAGAACTGCTGCAATGTTGTTTCTTCTTATCATTGGAAAAAAGTAAAATACAGAAAAACAAGTGTAGATCTTTTTGTTTTTTAATTCCTAGATAACAGGACACAGGCCTCGAGGGCTGGTGTCCTGCAGGTTTTAGAGATCACCTGAATCACATGGTCAGTTCATTCCCAGGCCTCTGGAGACCTTCAGGACATGTTGAGGAGGTCATTTAAATCAGCTGTGTTGGATCAAGGACACATCGAAAACCTGCAGGACACCGGAGGCCTGGAGATGGACACCCTTGGTCTTGGTTTAGTGACAGCATTAGAATAATTAGTTGTATTTTGACCAAAGACAGGAAAGAGAAGTCATGACTGAGGTATGTGATGTCATGTTGATTTGCTGTGCTGAGAGTCTGAGGTCAGCTCTCTGACTGACGTCTAACCTTCTCTTTCAGGTCGTGCCATGGGTCCTCAGGGTATGCAGTATTTTGGTTCATCTTGTCTCGTTTTTACCTTACAAATATTTTGACTACATGTTTCATTTAACAAGAGTAGCAGGAGTGCACTGCTGTCCTAAGTTATCATGCCACAAAAAATACTTATACTTTGCTCAAGATCAGCCAATGAGCACAATCGTCCTCGTGTTAGCATTATCATGTAGGACATGACATCAGTGTCACAGTATGAAGCACGTCTGTAATAAACACTGTTGATTAATGTGAATCCCGTGTTCTCACAGGTGGCGCTGACCAGCCTCAAGGTGAGTCCCACGTTTGATCTTCAGTCCATGCTTTGCCTGGATGAGTGCAGAAATGCAGCACTCGATGGGCCTGTTGTACTGTACCCACACACACACAGGTTTGCCTCAGAGCAGCAGCTCTGCAGAGAGTCTTACAGGACTCGTGTGCCTTTTGGTTCATCTGTGGTTATAAAGAACAACCAGGACGCACTTTGAACCACATGAATGCAGCAGTAAACAGAAAAACAAGAATCCAGAAGCACGAAGCTGCACTAAGGCAGCTCGCTCGTCCTCGTGTTAGCATTAGCATGACATGACATCAGTGTCACAGTATGAAGCACGTCTGTAATAAACAGTGTTGATTAATGTGAATCCCGTGTTCTCACAGGTGGCGCTGACCAGCCTCAAGGTGAGTCCCACGTTTGATCTTCAGTCCATGCTTTGCTAGACCTGCACAGTGTGTCCTCCATATGAGGACCATGCTCAGTCTCCAGCGCTAACAGTGTTCTTGTTTTTATGATCACGTGGAATTTGTTTAAATGTGGTGATGATGTAATCATGAGCTGTAATAATAACAGTGGATCATTTGGTTGTGCAGTCGCTATAAAAAGGTTTCAGCACATGAGACCAACATTTATCTATTCGGCCTTGAAGACGCGCAGCCCTTCTTCCTGAGTGTTTGTCTTCAGAATCGAAGCTCTTGAGTTGTTGGTCATTTCCTGTTTCCTGTCATGGAGGAAGCACCACAGAATGCCTCTGCTTTCCTACATTAGTTTTTATCATTATGGACTTCCTGTTACTAGTTGTTTTGAAAGCTCTACTAGCTCATTACCTTGGTGGGTAGGAGCTGGACTATGTGCTGGCTGTTTGATGGGCTGCATTTTGTTTAAGTTGCTAATGGCCCCCCGGTCTGGTTCCTCTGGTTAAAACCCTGCTACGATTGTGTCGTTGCAGATCCAGACTTTCTGTGGGGCCACATCCTGAAGATGTTAAACGCTAACATGCCCGAGGAATTCTATGTTTGGATGTCCAACTTAAAGCAGATCTTAACACCTCTGTTAGAGCGGGCCATGGATCTGTTACAAGCTGTGCAATGAGCTGTTGGGTCATGCGGCGGTTTACAAAAAATTTTTTTTAATATCTGATGGACTCAAAATGAGCAGTTAGACATGTTGTTTTGCTGGGTGCCAGGATGGTGGTCGTTGGGATACTTTTTGTGTTACTTCATTTTCTGTGTGTAATTTGTTGCTGTGCAAACAAATGTGTGCTTTGTAGTACTTTGACAGTCAGAGGGGACCACATACCAGCAGCACCTCATACTGGGAGTTTTTTAAAGAACGTGTGACTGTGAATGGAGCTAAATATCACATGTTCATCCATGTTCATGACAACTGGTTTGCTTACTGGAAATCAGGTTTTTTACTGCCATCCCTTTGTGTCAGGACACGCCTGCTTATCTCTTCCACAGTCGGCATTCTTAGGATAGCACGCATTCAAAGCCTCAGCTGACACATCCAACATGTAGAGCTGCAAACTTCCCGGGGTAGACTTTCTGATGTGTGATCCGAGGATGCTTCTTCTCTCTGGCACAGCTCAGCTTCTGAACTGCTCTTTGTATGACTGGACTTTTGGTTTTTGCTTCGAGTCTTTAAGGGATTTGGATTTTATTTTGAGAAAAGTGTAACACATAATAATAAAATCATAAAAGCAGCTTGAAACGGTCAGTGTATCTGAAATATGATTCCTAAATCCACAAGAGTTGTTGTGCTGTAGGATTTAGATTTTATAATGACCTCGACTTATGTCCCAGTATCATAATAACATAACAGACACATCACGCTAAGCCCTCGGGGGTCCTGTGTGAGACAGGAGAGCAGTGAGTGACATTCTCCACATTTCCCAGCAGTAAGTCATGCACACAGCTGCCAGCCTGCCTTGTTTTCTTGTTGTTTAATATCCAGGCAACTCCCTGTTTTAGTGATCGGCAGCATCATGAGACAAAGCTCAGTGACTCAGTGTGGCTTCAAAGAACAGCTTCATTATTCATGCTGCCACGCCCTGCACTGGAGCTGCTGTATCTGCTTTTCATTTGCCTTCCTGCACATTTTCCCAGTGCTGCCAGTAACTGTGGCATTGAAAGTTATTAACGCCACAGATACCGCCATCGTGTGGTGAACTGTGGTCATTACAGCTCATGGACTGGGTCTGGATCAAGCCTTTTGAATTGTTCCTAAAATTTTAAACTCTAACGATCATGTTTGTGAGCCAAACAAACACAGAGCGCTGTTTCGATTTCTCACTTGAGCAGGTATCAAGTTACAAGTATTTGCAAACATTTGCCACTCTTAAAGCAGAGGTGTCCAACTCCAGGCCTCCAGGGCCGGTGTCCTGCAGGTTTCAGATCTCACCCTGGGTCAACACACCTGATTCACAGGTTTAGTTCATTCCCAGGCCTCTGGAGAACTACAAGACATGTTGAGGAGGTCATTTATCCATTTAAATCAGCTGTGCTGGATCAAGGACACGTCTAAACCTGCAGGGCACCGGCCCTCGAGGCCTGGAGTTGGACACTCCTGCTTTAAAGTGATTTTACTCTGATCTTGATAAACGAAGTCATTTGACATACCGATTAAAAAATAGAATTTGAATACATTTAAAGTGGGTCCCTTCCAGTAATGTGTCCTTTTTCCTGTCCTGCTGCATTCGAAGGGAGTGGTCCCATTGCAGGAATCATCAGTGCCGTAGGCGTTGCCCTGGTGGGAGCAGCGTCCAGTTACTTTGCTTATCAGAAGAAGAAACTGTGCTTCAAGCTGCAGGGAGGTCGGTATCCCTCGTTTCTGTAATAATGAGTTCAGTATTACTGCTGATTACAGATAACAGGACTCTGACATCATCCTGATAAGTGTTTCTGATCCAGGTGCAGATCCAGAGAGTGGTAAAGGACACCAAGGCACTCATTCCGAGCCTCAAGGTAAGTTCTCACAGTCCACGCACGGTGGCGTGACACGCCCCAAAGCTGCCCGCGCATGCGCCACTTTTGGTGTTGTTTCGGACGGCCTGCACATCTTGATTTTTGTAACCTGGGTTGAAGACGTGAGTGTACGATCGTATTCTCTCCACCACCAGGGGCGAAGGGCTTCAACAGAATGAAAAATGTGAGGTTTTTGGAGAAACAAGACTGTTTTCTTTGTTTCCTGTCTTTACTTCTACATCAGTGATAATTCACAGTTTATTTGTGAGAAGGCTGCAGAGCGTCAGGGCTCTGTGACACGGCCATGAATCAGGCTCAAGCTGGCTGCTTACTACGAAGGTACAAAAGGTGTCTTAATAAGGAGTGTTCACTGGACTGAGATCTGCTGAGGACAACAGCATCACCTCATCAAACCGTTCAGTGAACCTTCATGACGAGGAGACCACACCCATCACCTTTCATCAGAAGATGAAGGTGATCACTGAGACCTGCCTGGGGTGCTTGACTGTCACGCTGTCACAGAGTAACAGTAAAGAGTACCTCTCAGCCCCTCATTACAGAGTAGATTCTAGTTACTGTAGCTTCAGTGTTACTTGTTTTCTCAGCTGTGACACAGGAGCGATGACTGGTCAGTCAACAGTTTTAAAACTGTTACGCTCTGAAATGTGTGACCTGAGCAGTGAGTGAGCTTGTTTGCTAACAGATGTTCATTGATATGATAAAGTCATGTTAAGTGTGAACTAGAAGGAGAAACATCAGAGTGCACAAAGTGAATATTTAAAATGTTTGAATGCAGATCAGTCTGCTGTTCGCAGCTCGAATACTAAAGAATGATTAGGGGGAAATAATCAGTGATTATATGTAACAAGTCTTAAATGAAGGTCCGATGGAGCGTGATATTGGCAACATCCAGAACAGCACCAAAAAGACTAACTAAGCCCAGCCTGCCCCCTGGTGGTGACTGTGAACAGGCACTGGCTTATCGCTGTGCTCTTTCTAACTTCAGTCCTCAGCAACCTGCTCCAGACAAACTAGACGCGTCTCTCCTGCTGCCAGAGGACTTCATTCAACTTCCAGTCAGCCTTGTTGGTGGTGCTTCTGCAGCCTGATCGACTTAAACCAGAACTACAACTGTAGCCCAGCTTGAAGACTGTCCATTTGCAAACATCTGAGTGTGCATCTTCTCTTTGTGTCTTTAACAAAAATCAGAATATCCCAAAGGTGATTTGAAAGGAGCATTTGTATTTGTGTTTGTTGGCTGTGTGTAACTACTGTAAAGATGAATACTCTGGCTCTGTGGTAATACACACATTTATTTTAAAGTAGGTGCAAATATTCATGCAGGTGATATTTTTAACAGTAAGTCTCCTCTGTAGGGTTCCCGTTTAAAACACTCGTTACTACAGTTTACTAAATACACACATATACTATTCAGCGTAGCGCACACCTCTGCAGCACACCTCTGCAGCACACCTCTGCAGAGAACAGGGATATAAAAGCTGCTGTGCAGCGCAAAATGAACACATCCAAACACAGCAGTGACCCCGTTTGGAGCAGGGTGTGTTCATGCTAGCCAGCCTGGTCCCTGGAGGTGTTTTAAACTGAAGGAGAGCTTTCATTAGTTGAGCTGTAGTTTAGGCTCAGTGTGTGACCGATGAAAATCAACTGGAAATGTGTATTTTAGAGTAAAAGAACCGTGTTTGTCGCATGATTTAAGCGTTTAGTGGAAGTGCACATTCTTCAGGAGGCCACGCACATTTCCAGTGCTGGTAAACGACAGCAGGAAGCACAGCCCGTGCTGAGCGCATGGAGATGTTTGTAGTGTTGGTTGCAGTGTGAGCACATCTGTTCATGAAACACAAAAAATGCACATTTATTAATGCACTCGTTGTAGACAACTCTTAGGATCTTAGCTCTTAATGTAACATACAGCACAAACATGAGTTTCTTGCTATCTTGAGCTTGATTATAAATATTAATTTTCCTCCGTCTGTCCAAAACCTTTTTATCGTCCTAACAGTCAGTCTGCTGCTTTGTAGACGAACGCTCAGAATCAGCAGCTCTTTATCAACATATGATTTATGCCAAAAGATGAGAAGTAATTGTACACAGTGTCCTAAATACGATGTCACTAAAAGTTTGAACATTTAGCAGCTGAATTCAGGTGTTTGGTATATTTACATGGGATGTGTAGATGTGTCGGCTCATGTTTAGCAAACAGAGTTTGTGAAAGGTTTAATGAATCAGTGCCTCAGACGAGCAGCAGCCACAGATCACTGGGCCGACGCATTTATGCTCATCAGGTGTTTGTTTTAGTGTGACACGTTGTGTGCTGTCCCACAGACTCACACTGGGACATTGGTCATAAATGAGCTTCACATTACAGTCTGAGGGCTCATCAGCAGACACTCAGACTGTAATGTGATGTGAACTCTTACGATGCTAAAATATTGAAATCGTTTGCATCCCTGTGAGATGTAGATAGTTGGGGAGATGGTGTGTACAGATGCTTTGAGCTTTGTTAGTCTGTTACTAATTTGTCTGGGTTTACAAACCGAGATGTGATCCAGGTTATTTAGTTGTTTACATCTGACTTAGATGAGAGAAATGTTGCATTTGTGAGTGGATTTAATGTACGCAAATGTTTCAAATAAAATGATCTGTGTTTGTATTTTGGAACCCTCGTTGTGTTTAACCTGCACCAAGTCCACACAAACATACCTGAGCAGCTGAAAGTCTGCTCCCATTTTTAAAGTTTCATTTTAAATCCTTTTGTTGGAGTGCAGAGGCAAAGCTGTTGGACTTGTTTCATATCTAAATGCTTCTCTAGTTTTTATGAGAATACACATATTCAGGTAAAGACTGTAGAATAATACAGAGAAGATCCCCTTTGAGCGCTTTGGTGACAGTGGGAAAGAAGACTCCCTTTCAACGGGAAGAAACCTCCAGCAGAACCAATAAAAACGAACGATTCAGTGCAGAGAGGTCTGTTAACACATAGTGAGTGAAGCAGAAACACCCAGTGCATCATGGGAATCCCCGGCAGCCTACGTCTATTGCAGCATAACTAAGGGAGGATTCAGGGTCACCTGGTCCAGCCCTAACTATATGCTTTAGCAAAAAGGAAAGTTTTAAGCCTAATCTTGAAAGTAGAGATAGTGTCTGTCTCCTGAATCCAAACTGGAAGCTGGTTCCACAGAAGAGGGGCCTGAAAACTGAAGGCTCTGCCTCCCATTCTACTTTTAAATACTCTAGGAACAACAAGTAGGCCTGCAGAGCGAGAGCGAAGTGCTCTAATAGGGTGATATGGTACTACAAGGTCATTAAGATAAGATGGGGCCTGATTATTTAAGACCTTGTATGTGAGGAGCAGGATTTTGAATTCTGGATTTAACAGGAAGCCAAAACAGGAGAAATCTGCTCTCTCTTTCTAGTCCCTGTCAGGACTCTTGCTGCAGCATTTTGGATCAGCTGAAGGCTTTTCAGGGAGTTTTTAGGACATCCTGATAATAATGAATTACAGTCGTCCAGCCTGGAAGTAATAAATGCATGAACTAGTTTTTCAGCGTCACTCTGAGACAGGATATTTCTAATTTTAGAGATGTTGCACAAATGGAAGAAAGCAGTCTTACATATTTGTTTAATATGTGCGTTGAAGGACATGTCCTGGTCAAAAATGACTCCAAGGTTCCTCACAGTGTTACTGGAGGCCAAGGTAATGCCATCCAGAGTAAGAATCTGGTTAGATACCATATTTCTAATTTTCAGGGCCGAGTACAATAACCTCAGTTTGATCTGAATTAAAAAAAATTTAAAAAAAAAATTTGATGGAAACCACTCATTTCCATTTTAATTTCTAACCTCTAGCATGGACTGGCTTTGTCGATGTTGCACCACGTATACACATACGGTTTCAACAAATGCGCTGTTATGAACAAAGAATGTAACGGTGACACACAGCGTTGCATCCTTACTGAGCTCATAATAGGCAGCTGTCACTGGGTCAGGTGGGCATCGCACTGGTCCTGGGGTTGGTTGTCACACCTGTGAGGCAGACATGTGAATGCTGGTGTCTTTTAAAAGATACATTAATGCTATCAATGATACAAAAGTCCATAAAATAGATTAGATGAGACTTTATTAATCCCGGCTTCCTCCGGGAGATGGTGTAGTGCGGTGCTGCAGAGCTGCTGGGAAAAGCTGCCACAGCCACATAGGTCATGAAATGCAGGATTTGTTCTCTTTGATAGAAGCTACACTTCAGCACTTCACTGCTTATATGCACAGTTATTACTCACACTAAGTAAACTTATATCTGAATAAATGACGAGTAACGCTGTTTTTACTGAAGGTGTTCGTGTTGTGATGGCAGCTTCCTTTTTGCAGCAGTTCGTTACAAACAGTAACAGCCCACCACAGAGTGGGGGTGTCGAGCCGAAACACCGGCTGATTGGTAACCTGTCACGCATGTGGAGTGAAAGGAGGGCGGTCAACAAAGGGGCATTAGGGCAGAGTGTGTTGCACAACATCAGTCAAAGCTTCCTTTGTGCTGGTTGAATGACCAGTTGAGCAAACAGGTAACCAGCAGCACCAGCAGCCCAGTGTCACACGGTCGGGAGGAACAACTGAATGAGCTGTGGGTTGGTGGCGTTTCTCGGGATTTAGCCGCTGCTAACCCGGGTCTGTCCCGGGCCTTTGTGATTGGCTGCTCCCACAGCGCTGCAGGGAGACTTTCACACACGTGCCGCATATTCCTGATCTCCTCTGTGGATACGTGCAGCTGTCAGGTGTGCACAAAGCTTCTGTCAACAGGAATGTCAGGTAGGTGGCTTTTCCTTTAACACACACGATCTAGTCTTTATCACGTTATACTTTGTTCTACTGAGGAATCAAGTACGCGTCAGTGTGCGTGACCTTCTTTCAATTCAGTTTTATTTATACAGCGTCAAACCACAACAGCAGTCGCCTCAGGCGCTTTATATGTAAGGTAGAGCCCACAGTAATAACTCAGTTAACCCCTCCACAGGTTAACTTCTTTAACTGAGTCGTAACTCGCTCAAGCTTCCACTCAATGAAAAACGGCGCAGTCAAATTCTGACATGAAAGTCTTTGCTTGCTGTTCCCCAACACTCTCCCACACAGTGAGCCGCGTGAAATGTGACACTCGTGCAGACAAAAGGTTAACATGCTTGTGATCTGACTGCATGCTCGGGATATTAAGCCATGCACACTCTGTGCTCTACGCGACGCGTGATTTACAACCACAATAGGAGTGTAACCATATATCCACGCATCAGAAGAACCAGCAGTGGGCTGTTATTTATTATTAAGAGTGTTCCCAGCAGAGGACAATAAAGGTTATTAAAACATACTTACATTCACAGCAGAACTTCAATCCTGTGTCCTGTCATTGCGATGGTGGCGATGCAGCCACTCTGTGAAACTACTGACCACTGCAGTGACTGTGGCTTTTACTGACACACACAAACAACAACAACACAAATCCCACCTAAAATACATCCCATCCTAAATGTACAACCACAGTTACCAACGTTGGGACTTTGTGTAAATGTAAATCAAAACAGAATGCAGATATCTTTAAGCCATATTTGATCCGAGCATCTCAGCTGTTTAAACGTAGAAATCTACTGTATTTTTTTTTTTTAAACAAAGTAAGTTGAAAACTGAAACCAGTTTGTTGTTGATGTTGTTTCTTGATGATTCAAATGTTTTTAGATGGAAGATTTCAGGCTGGTCAGCTCACAACCCAGACAAAGGCATGCCTTTCTAAAAACACAGCAGAAATAAAACGCACGTCTGGACTCTGTGTGTGACTCTAAATCAGGGGTGTCAAACTTCAACGAGCCACTTTAGTGTTCGAGTAGTACAAAAACCCCAACAGACAAGAAAACAGCCACAAATATTTCCTAAAATGGTTTTTTATGTCAAATATTGTAAAACAAGCCTGTTTGCTCCTCCCTCGTCACTAAACAAATCCTTTCAGTGAACTACCAAACAAACACACTGGTCCTCTGTGTCTGTGCACACACACAGCAGCACTTGTGCTACACACTAGTTTGTGAACTAACACAGCCAATCCCTCAGCACGTTTGTGCTCTCTGCTCATATTGCCTTCATATTAAATCACTTATTTTAACAAAAAAAGTCACTTCAAAGGCCAAACTGCATTATAATTCTTCACTTCAAGATTTGGTCTGCAAGCAGGGGTGACGTGGGCCGCAAGTGGCCCCCGGGCCACGAGTTTGAGACCCCTGCTCTAAAACCTGTATGTACTTTCAGCCTTGATGGTACCTTTGCAGAGCTGACCGCTCCACAGGCATTGATGTAGCAGTTGACCAAAGTGCTTAAAGTAACCCTACCCTTCTTTTAATACTACGAACTCACATCAGCTTAGGTTACTTCAGTCTGTATTATGCAGCTACCCTTTCATATTTGCATTTATTCTCATATTACGCTTATATTTATCTTCCTGCCAGTAGAGCTTCCCATGTTTCAGAGGTCCTTCTGCTACCGCTCGTGTATTGCTACCCACCTTGAGAGGTCATGTGTGTGCTGAATAGAGCAGGGCGATATGGCCAAAAATATTTATCACGATATATATTTGAAAATTTGCGATAACGATATAACTGACGATATAATTGATGCGAGACAAAATACAACTCCACAACATTACTAGCGCAAAAAGACAACCTTCCATTTATTTTCACTTAAACAAGAAGCTGTTTTTTATGTACATTAAAGCTTTATAAAAATGTAACAGTGCAAATGCAAATTCCTTGCTGAAAGTTTAACCAAAAGGCATTTCCAGTAGAAATGGGCTGACATATCCTGAGCATAACCATGTATAATATCCACTGAAGTTAAAAAGAGGTGCTTTGCAACATTAAACTGCAGTGTGCAGTACGTATTTTTCGGACCATAAGGTGCACGGGATTATAAGGCACATTAAGCGAAACAAAGCAGTCAGATAAATCAAACTTTATTAAACTCATTCTTCTTGCTTCCTCCACTTCTGTACCATTGATTCATTAATGTTGAATTCTCTGGCAGCTGCTCTATTCCCATGTTGTTGCAGTATATTAATGACTAACCTCGTATTGTGGATGGATTATCTCAGTTGTTCTCCTGACTGAAGTTTGGTCCGTTTACAGCATCCTGCCATGCGATTGCATTTGTCTCTAACCATGAGGAACCTTCACGTTAACTTTTATAAGTGGAAAAGTGTTAGTGTTCGTCCTCCAGCTTCACTGTTTATGTATGCTAACATAGCTGTGTGGCTAGCGATCACGTAGCACATCATTATATACCAGCTAGCCCAACTTCAGTAACCCTACAAACGTCACTGCTGTTTAGTTTCCTGTCTTCATTTATGTTGGAAGTGATAGCAGAGCTGTACGTTTGAATTTATTCAGAAATCTCTGAGTCAGAACATGCAATATCATGCTTGGGTAACTAGCGAAACTAGCGAGCTAACTTCCGCTAGCTTCCTGCTAATTTATTCCGTTAAATGTAATAAATTTTGTTTTCATGGATGCCTGGAAGTTAAACTTCATAGTTACACCTAGTAAAGCAGCAATGCTGATCGTTTTATTAAAGATGAAAGAATTTGGAGGCCTATCTCCACCCACCACCACTTCCCCTGCCGGTGGCGGACTCCCTCAGGTGTCGGTGTGCTGGTGGTTCCTTGTGTCTGGGGGTGGGCGTCCGGGTACACACCGGCTCACTCCTTGGCGGCCGCTTGTCGGGGCCTGGGGCCTGGGGCTCGCTCGGGCCCCCTTTGGAGGTGGGGTGCCCCCGGCCTCTCGGCCTGGGGCTCGGTCACTCAGGCACAGCTGGGGGCCGGCGGAGCTCACGGGCGCGTCACTGCAACTCCCCCTGGCTTCTGCTCCGCGGCTGCTGGGCGAGCCCTCATCTGGGACTCTCCTCAGCTCTTACTGGACAGTGGCGCGGCTGCCCCTCTGTTGGTCTTCCTTGGTCTCTTGTGTTCTGGGGGCCTCTGGATGTCTGGAGTTTTGATCTCCTCCATACCTGCTTCACACCCTGGAGGACGGGGCTGTGGCTCCCCACACTCCCTAGCAGATCGTTACATGGAGAAACCTTTGGAATGCAAGCATGCTGATCCACACAGGTATGCACACAGGTGTACACATGGGTATTCACAGACGCGGACTAAAGCTTTCTTGGCTGCTGCCTCAAAGCACACTGTGCGCTGTCTATCTTGCGTGCTGCACAATATCGTTTATTATTTAGTAACTATTGATATCTATGACTAGCTAGTTTATTGTGATGGTGCTTTGTTTTCTCTATTATTATGTTGCTCTTTGTTGTTTGCTGTCTCCTCTGTTTGTTTGTTTTTGTTTGTTTGTTTTTTTTTTTCTCCATACAGGTGACCCAGGAGTTGTTTTTTTTTCTCCCCCCCTTCTCACCGTCTCTTCTCCCCTTTGGTTTTCTTTCTTTCTCTCCCCCTCTTTCTCTCATTCATTCCCCCTGTCCTATTTATTAAAAAAAAAAAAAAAAAAAAATGACAAAGGATGAACTGAAGCTCTGCCATCACGTAATGTCGCATACTGCTGTTTCTGATGTCATTTAATAAAAAAAAAAAAAAAAAAAAAAAAAAAAAGATTAAAGAATTTAGACAGTTTTTAACTCTCAGTGATGCTGCAGTGTTCGTTTGACCTGAAGATACGGAGTTTAGGACCCAGATTACTCCCAGATTTAAGAGCATCTTAGTCCGACAAATACAACGGCCGCTTGCATGTTCTGCAAAAAAATGTGCTTTGTCGTGTATCTGACGGACAAACACCAAACCAGTTCCACATCACTGAAGTTGCACCATTTTTACAAACCAATTCTGGTTCATTTGTTTCACTCAACAATTGGCCATGTGCGTATGAAAACAAAGGCACTGCGCATGCGCGTTTTACTCATATTCTATCGCGATATTTCATTTTCCTATCGTTGCCTAACATTATACCGGTATTACCGTGAACGGTATAATATGGCCCAGCCCTAGTGCTGAACCTACTTTACAGTACAGGCCCCTGCGCCCTGCACTACAAAGTGAATTTAGCTCATCTGTAGCAGTGGCGATCTAATGATCAGGTTTGATGTGTTCCAACTACTCCAGAGACATTCTCAAATGGGGATTAAAAACTGGTAAGGAAGGTAGAAAATGTGCCAGTAAAATGCAACGCTGGGGCAAAATGCACAGATTGAATGGTGTCGTGGTGATTTTAGCGCACAGAGCGGTAAGATAAAACATTTTAGCTCCAGTTTATTATTTGATGGCTGAGTGTGCTCTCAGTGCTGCTGCAGATTTCTACACATCAGACGTGCTAAAACTTTAAAGCATAATGGAAATCACTTTAGTTTATTGCAGATCACAGTGAAAACAATTTAAACAGTTACTCACTGCAACAATATGATGCACAGCTGGGGCATTTACTGGTTCTCGTGAGGTAAGCTTGACAACAGGCACGTGTAAAACGTAGTGCAGTGTTCTGAACATGTTACGACTGGTTTTTTAAATTCTGTCAAATAACATTTTGAAAGGTACAGTTTCAGAGTCTGAACCTCAACATATTTTCCACTGAGAATGACCAAAATTAGTCTCAGTTGGTCTTACTAGAAGTGCATCTGCTTGATGTTAACCTATCATAGGCTCCTTAATAGGTCATTAAACAGTGTCTGGGGTGGAGTGCGTGGATTTGGACCAGGTCAGGCCTGGATCTGTCCATAGTGGCTTTCTGAATTGTATTCTTTATTTAAAATAGCTCCTTGTTCCACAAAGATCCTGAAATGTTTTAAATACTACAAGTAGTCTTTTTTTTTCTTTCTAACATGCCTTTACTGATATCACCTGTGAAAGGGTCACTGTTACTTAACTCTCAGTATGAACAGGGTATCAGGACCTCATGTAAAAGTCAAACCATGCAGTGGTTACTTTTCCTGCTGCAACAAAGAAACACCAAATCCAACAAAGATTAAATGACAAACACACGTCAGCCGGGTCAGTCAGCCTGATGGGGTCTTTTTGTTCTTTCTCCAGGTGCTGAGGCTTTTGTGACCCTTGCCACCACAGACTCTTACTGCATGGGAGCCGCTGTAGTGGCCAGAAGTCTGCGGCGGCATGGAACAACTCGCCACATAGTTGCCATGATCACACCAAATGTCTCTGAGCAGTCAAGGTGGGGGAATGATGAACCATGTGTCAAACGTTAAAAGAATTTAGTCTCACTCCCTCATGTGTGCTCGAAGTATGCTCAGCCATTGTTAAATATCTTTTCCAAGGGTGTTTTCATCTTTATGCAGTGGCTCCAGAAAGCTTTTGTTCCACATTTTGTCCTGTTACAGCCCTATTCCAAAATATATTAAGTCTAAAAATCTTCATATGTATATAAGTATTCACAGCCTGTGTTTAATGCAGCTTTTGCAGCAATTACAGCCTCAGTTCTTTTCGAGTATGACTCTACAAGCTTGATGCATCTAATTTTGGGCAGATTCTCTCATTCTGCTTTGTGGAACTGATCAAACAAAGGTGGGAGATGTTGGTGCACAGTCATTGTCTGAGTCCTACAGAAATGTACATTCAGGTCAGGACACAAGAGATAAAGGGAGACATCAGGCTGAAGAAGCAGTTCTATCAGGCTTGGTTAGCCTGTGGGACTTTGGAGCCAAGACCTCCTTAAACCCACTGACACGTCTTCTGTAGAGGACGCAGAGTCTGGGGACGGGTGGATGACTCCTCCATCACTGAGGCCGAGGTCACTGAGGCAGTTAAACAACTCCTTGGTTGCGGGGCCCCGGGGGTGGATGAGGTTCGCTCTGAGTTCCTGAAGGCTCTGGATGTTGTAGGGCTGTCTTGGTTGACACGCTTTGAAATGTTGCATGGTCAGGGGTGGTACCTCTGGACTGGCACACCTGGGTGGTGGTTCCCATTTTTAAGAAGGGGAACCGGAGGGTGTGTTACAAATATAGGGGGATCACACTCCTCAGCCTCCCTGGGAAGGTCTATGCCAGGGTGCTGGAGAGGAGAGCCCACCATCCATTAGTCCAGGGGTGGGCAACTCCAGGCCTCGAGGACCGGTGTCCTGCAGGTTTTAGATCTCACCCTGGGTCAACACAGCTGGATCACATGATTAGTTCATTACCAGGCATCTGGAGAACTTCAAGACATGTTGAGGAGGTCATTTAGCCATTTAAATCAGCTGTGATGCATCAAGGACACATCTAAAACCTGCAGGACACCGGCCCTCGAGGCCTGGAGTTGGACACGCCTGCATTAGTCAAACCTCTGTTACAGGAGGATCGTCCCAGTTGCGCAAAACTGGACCAGCTCTTTACCCTCTCAAAGATATTCAAGGGTGCATGGGAGTTTACCCAACCAGTGCACATGTTTTGTGGGCTTGGAGAAGGCTTTCCACCGTGGCCCTCAGTGTTCTGTGGAAGGTGTTTTGGAAGTATGGGCGTATCTTGCCCGTTTCTACGAGCCATTCGATCCTTATCAAACTGTTGTAAGAGCTTTTAAAAAAAATAAAAAAAATTGCATCCAGACTTTTCCATTATGGGTTATTGTGTGTGTAGAATTTGGAATTGGGACTGTAACATGAAAAATGCAGAACAAGTGAAGTGCTGTAAATACTTTTACTCTGGTCTGAACCAGGTGATGAAACTTGTAGTTGTGGTCTCTTTTCATATAGGAAAAATTCAAAGTGAAGTAAGTGACCCACATTTGTCACTACATGAAGTAACGTTAAGTTGGCATACTGGCCACATGTTATTGGGATGGGAGCAACAAACATAAGGTGAAATGGGAGCTGTGTGTGAAAATGTTAGGTGTCCCATTACTCTTGAACAAACAGGCTCTGAAGGTGCATCTGCTAAAAATCATATACTGACGTTTATGAATCGCCCGACAGACTCGCCCTTGAAGATGTGTTTGATGAAGTGATTGCGGTGGATGTGATGGACAGTGAAGATTACCACCACTTGTCCTTGCTGGGACGTCCTGAGCTCGGTATCACTTTCACTAAGATCCACTGCTGGACTCTGACACAGTATAGCAAATGCGTCTTTCTGGATGCCGACACTCTGGTGAGTTCACTGACACATGCCGATATGTCTGAAGCTGGTTGAGGGGAGGATCACAAACACTCGGGGTGGGAGCAGTGGGTAGCAGTTTCCCTTGTGTCCTTGTAGTGAAGGCACATTTGAGCCAGTCGCCTTCTCAGCACAGAGGAAATGGTGTCTCACAGATATCTTCATTCAGCATAGAAAAAGAGTTTGTTACAATAACAATAAAAACAAGAACAACCCTAGTTTTCTTTTCTGTGCTGTAGCCAAGTTAGAACAGTCAGCTCGTTTTTTATTAGAGTGGGATGTAATTGTAGAAAGTCTCTGTGACGATATATTACTCCAGGTGAACTGAGAGGGTTTGTGCTTCTGACCAGGAACAAACAGCAGAAACACACATATAAGCTGCTCGCCTTCAAACTTCACAGCAGCTGTGATCTGTGTTCAGAGGAACAACTAGAGTGTCACACTGAAACGGATCAATGGCAGGCTGGTTCACTGGTCAACGTGCTTTCTGTAAAAAAGCACGTTTGAAGACTAAAACTTGTTTTTTTTTTATCCCTTATGACGCCTGTTTCTACACAAAGGTAACATGTATACCTCCAGATGTCAACTTAAGGTGGATGAAGTCCGTGTAGATGTGAGTTTAGATGACCTCTGGTCTCCTCAGGTGCTGTGTAACGTGGACGAGCTGTTTGACAGGGACGAGCTGTCAGCCGCTCCTGATCCCGGCTGGCCCGACTGTTTCAACTCAGGAGTGTTTGTCTTCAGACCGTCCCTGCACACTCACACCAGACTGCTGGATCACGCCAGTCGCCACGGCAGCTTTGATGGTAACACACGACTACACGGGCTCAGGCACAAGCAATGAGCTACAGTGCTTTGAATTCCAATGGCTCAACTAATTGGAGTCATGTGCTCATAGAAAGCAAGTCAATGATGTTTTATTCCCAACAAAAATATTCAGTCAGCTTTTGGTTTTGTTCTGATCAGGGAGAGAGCGGTGACTGGTCTGATTCAGAAATGCATTATATTATGTCAACCTAGCCTCACCAGGACACCAGGACTTCAGCTATCTTAGTCAGGAAATCCATTGACATAATGCTTTCCCTAGCCCCTTACCTAACCATTAAAAATGAATGCCTAACCCTGACCCTAAACCGAACCATAACCTAATTGCAACCCTGACACTAAAACCACAGTTTGAGCCTCAAAAATGCCTTCAAACTTGTGAGGACCGGTGAGTGTGTCCTCACAAGTATAGTAGAATGCAGATGTCGGTCCTCACAAAGATAGCTAGACAGGAACACACACACAGAGGCAGCCTCTGGTGGGTGTGGATCTCACAGTTAACCCTTTCACAATGAACTCTTGGACAGCTTTGCATCAAATGCACTGACATCACATCATGTTTTTAATGTGCAGGATCCTTTAGCACCTGCACACCTACCAAACTTTAGGAAGAATAAAATAAAAGAATATTGAGATTTTGGCCTGTTTTCAGCTCTTTATATCAGGACTTTGTTTCAAGGATTTTTAAAAAAAATCAAATTCCTTGAATTACTCGATGAATCGTTGCAGCCGTTGAGCTGATCTGAGGACAAATTCTTTGCTTTGATGCTTCGTTTATCAACTGCGGCCTATACTCAATTAATGCATGGAAGGATCAATAGGGTACTCGATTACTAAAATAATGGCCGCAGTCCTTGTAAATGTTGTGCTGATTTATTGTTCAAACCTGGGTAATTGTTACACAGTCACACAAAAAAAGGGGAACAAAAGATAAAAACCATACATTGAATTTGTTTTATTGTGGACTTTGTTCTTGTGTGCTGACAGGAGGAGACCAAGGACTGTTGAACTCTTTCTTCAGTAGCTGGTCAGTGGAAGACCTCAGTAAACACCTGCCGTTTGTTTACAACCTCAGTGCCAGCTCGGTCTACAGCTACCTTCCTGCTTTCCAACAGTGAGTGTGTCTGCGCTGCCTGTGGTTCTTTTCCACTTAAAACCCTCAGTTAAATATCTCCACATGTAAAGGCTAGTTCTAGTCCTATAATGCATGTCATTGTTTTGGGCATAAATCAAACAGTTTTGTATTTATTGTCACAGGAGCATCATCTGCTGCCTGCATCACTGAGGTGAAAACATATTTGCTAGACGTGCAGTCGGCACTGAAATAAAACTTGGATAACAGATCAGTCGCTGACATCACTCTGAGAAATCTCTTTAATCTGGACTCCAAAATCTACTTTTCTTCAGAGGTGGACTTTCTATGCTCGTCTTGTCGCTTTAGCTGTCCTCTTCCATCTGTGCAGGATGTGTTTGCACAATGCCGTCGAAGCAGAGCCGTTAAAGTTGACTCCACACGCCCTCACTGACCCTTCACCCTTGTGCTCGGTACAGAACTGCCAGACTCCTGAATGCTCCATGATATATATGATATATACATGTCCAACTGCTGCTGTACATGATCAGTCTTAATGCTGCAGTTTTGAATGTGGCATGAAAAGCTCTGTATGAAAAATGCTGGCTAGAAAGCACTTATACATAGAAACGTGCTGGTGTGAATGAGGCAGTCGGGTAAAGTAGAAAAGTGCTGTAGCAGAAGGCCACCAGTCCATAACCCTGTTGGTGTGAATGTGTCCTGGTGTTTTCGACAACGCTTTGCTTCTTTTTCATCTCTGTGTTAGTGTGACACTTTTCAGCTGGTCTATGAAGGCGACCGTTGATTGGATGCTGCAGTTATCTGGCTTCAGTGTGCTTTTAGTATAACATCTGTAGTATTGTAGTGTACCTTAATATTAGGATCAGGAGGGTTTTTAAGCCCTGCACGTTTTCTGTTGTTCGTTTTTAATTTGAGCTAACTGTGCATCTCTGCGTTGACTGTGAATGTAATCTTACAGTCTGAACACAACTGATAGAGTTCTTATGAAACGAGAATAAACTGACAGAAAACAAACGGTGACAGCTGATGACGCTCCAATGAACCTTCTGGAACATAAATATAGGTTTGAGGAATTGATAAATTGGGAAATACTCTGAACCGTGTGGGTTTCAGTCTCCTCTGTGTTACTGGTTTCCACAGTTGGACATGTTGGAGTTACAGTTTTGTTCTTGCAGGTTTGGCCACAATGCAAAGATCATCCACTTCCTTGGAGCAGACAAACCCTGGAACTCGCAGGGAAACAGCAGCTACTCGCACAACATGGAGCAGTTTGTGTCTCTGTGGTGGAAGGAATACCTTATTCACACGGTGTCATCTGCTCCAGTTGTCCAGCCCAAGCAAGAGCAGAAGAAACCACAACAGGTAGGAATGTGCATGAGGGCGGGTAGGACAGTAAAGGTTTAATCGGGGGAAACGGAACAGGTGTGGGACTCACTGGTGGGTGGAGGTCCAAAGTCACACACCAGGAGTCAGAGGAAGGGATCTGAGTGGGACAAAGACAAAAATGACATCTGAAGCTAAAGACTGGCTTTAAACAGCAGCAGACGTTACCAGCATGAGTTACAACTGAGCTATGCAAACGTTCACATGGGATGAGCCATCAGTCTGATAGTGAAACCCCCGAGATGTCTCTGCTTTACCATCATGTGCCTGTGCAGTACAGCAGCTCACAGGTGGTGTCCTTGTTAGTAAACCAGTATCACTGTCATGATGTTGTAGTGAAGGCACCAGACTGGCTTACTCACACTGTCTGGTTTAAATCTGATGCTTTGTTGGACTCATGTAAGGATACATTGTCACCAGTTTGCTGGATTTTGTTTCATTGTGAAGAGTGTTGCTTTGCCACGTTTGGCAGATGCTCTGCACGTTTTCTCTGCAGCCGCTCCAGCACCAGTTTTCACTGCTGACTTCTCCCTCTGTAGCTGAAGATTTGTCAATCTGTCACATAAGTTGCTGCAGAGTTTGGCTGCAACATGAACGTGGCAGCTAGACGTGTCAGATGGCTGTGCAGCGCTGGTCTTGGTTGTCAGCCCAACATTTACTATCCTCCTCCTTTTTTTTGTCTTTGTGCAGATCCAAGAAAGAGAAGCCAAGATGCCGTTTACAGAAAACTTGGACACCTCGAATTCACTGCTTGCACATTTCCCTCCTCCTCCTCCTCCTCCTCCTCCACCAGAGTACCTTTATTCACAGTCTGAACCAGCTGTGGTAAGCTGAGACTGACATGCTGATCTGTATGTTAAGCTCTTGGACAGTTTCTGTGTTTTGTTGAAGCATCATTTTTTGCTTTTGTTTATTACTAAATATAATTGTCATAGCTGTGCATCTCATGAGTCAGAGTAGGGGGATTAACTACTTTAAACACAAGTCAGACTTTTCCTCTAAGTACTCATTCCATATAATCTCTTATCAGTACATTAATTAGCTTAATGAATAACCTTATTAGCTAGTTGTGTTTTTCATATATCATAGTAATGATTGTAGTAGTTGTGAGTATTTCAGCCTGACTTCATTTGACTCCAGGAAGAAAAAACACAACAAGACAGGGATACAGCCTGCTGTCTGCCACAGGCCTCCGAGCTTCTCGTTGTCTTTGGTCATTTGTTTAATTCATTACAACTTGATGCACTGTGTTTATACAAGCTTGTACGATTAGTTTGAACAACCACATTCCCTCCAGTATGATCACAGCTATGAACATGCATCAGCAGAGTTATCCCCACGATCAGGTGATGTAGAAGCTTTTACAACAGCGTACGGCACATGCAATCACGTTTGCTGTTTAGTAAAATGATTCCTGCGTCTGCAGTGTTCCCACACAGATGGCACACAGTTGGAGGAGGAGTCGAGATCGTCTGAGGAGTCAGAAACTGAGGATCCACCTTTGGGGGCAGAAGGCTCTGAAAGCAGTGACGTTCCTGCAGACACGGCTGCTGATCCCGTATGTAGTCCTTTAAACCATAGAAGTATGAATTTACAGCTGCCAAATTTATGTTCTGTAAAACAATTTATGTTGTAATAATCTGCAGATTTTGCTTGTCAACAGAATCGCAAATGAAACCGTAATTATGTCATTCCTTAGACTAGTTGTGACGGCCCCTCAGACGTAGTGTGGAAGTATTAGCACGTTCTCCAGGCTCACAGCAACTTAAAGGTTTCAGTGAGGTGTGTCTGAGCCAGCGCTATGCAGGGCACATTCTTTCAAGGCAACACTGGTTGCTCAAAACCGCACAGAGCACATGCTGGTGGCAGTTATCATTTTGATTTGGTTTACTTACAATATTTCAGATCGATGTTTATTGTACCAGTTGAATCTGTTCAGAATGAAGTAGAGCTACTGCACTGGTTGAAACGTCCTTTGACTGTCAGTGTTCACTTAAATGTGTGGCACAGAGTAGCAGACAGCTTGTGAAAGCTTCACTTGTGTTGCCAGAACATGATTCATGGAGCGGTGGTTTTGTTCTTTTTAGCTACTGTGATACTCCTCTTCCTCTTCACAGACGATTCACACTGACTCTTTGTGTTTACACTGTGTTGTCTTTGTGTAAGAATTCAAATCCGGCCAGATTTCAAAACGAGACTTCTGTTAAATGCATCTATATGGAATAATTATGTGATGTTTATTTCCCACTTTGTCGTGGCAGACACCTGCAGACACTGAGCCGCTGGATCACCGCAGGCTGTGGGAGATGGGACAGGTGGACTACCTCGGCAGAGATGCCTTTCAAAACATCCAAAGGATGCTGGACCGCTTTTTGGATTAAAAAATGTCAAACTTCATCAGCCTTAGTGTTTCCATGTTCTGTAGTGTGGTTACTAAAATGCTGGGGTTTGACAGTTTGCATGCCTTAATACATAGAAGGGCACACAAGTATTTATAAAAACTGAAGTTACACACAGTAACACGCTTTTTATCTGTTTACATACTGATTTATTTATTTGAGCAGTCTGATAGACATCTACATCGTTCATAGATGGTTTGGTTTTGTTTTTAAAGTATCTCCCCTGTGCTGCTTATTACTAGATGGCCCAGTCAGGACAGAGGAGAGCTAGTACCCGTTTTAGTTTCTGTAGTTTTCTTTTCTTTTTGTTTTATTAACCTGTGCTTTCTTGGTATTGTGCTGGACTAGTCTTCATCATTCTCTGACAATGACCACAGGCCAAAACCTGTTGATCAAAGCTGTTCTTTATACTCCAAGTGTTCTTTGGACCCTTGTTTTTCTCCATGCACCTTGGAAGTAGGTGACGCTGTGGCAGGAACAGCCTTTGTGCTGGAAGTGGCAAATGCAAAATTAATATTGCATGTGAGAATCATAAAAATATGATACTTTAATTGGAAACTTTAAATTGCCCATAGGTGTGAATGTGAGTACAAATGGTTGTCTCCTGTCTATATGTTGGCCCTGCGACAGACTGGCGACCTGTCCAGGGTGTACCCTGCCTCACTAAGACAGCTGGGGTGGGCTCCAGCACCTCCCGCCATCCTGAAAAGGATAAGCGGAAGCAGATGGATGGATGGATAGTTTGAAGTTGACTTTAAGTATGCACTTGGCTTTCAAACTTGGATGATTTGAACACCAAAATGCAAGATGTCATGCTACTCATATCCCACCGAGTCATGCAAAACTTTGATCCATTCTTTTAAGACGGTCCTTATAAACACATAAAGATTTATGACTATCCTTATAAATAATGAAAATCCAAAGAATTTACAGAAATTCTGAAAAAGAGTGACTCCAAGATGAATAAGTTGTAAAACCTTCAAGGAAAAGGCCAAAAAGGCAGATGCTTGACCCCTGGAGTCTGTCTATACACATGCTTGTTTAAATATTTAAACCTTTAACACTGGCACTTGTCTGGTGATACCACTAACACTCACTGATGGCTAATAGATGTTTTTCCCATTAAATATGGTTGCAGTCCTTGAGTTGGTTTTAAATGACTTTTGATATGAACGATTAAATAATGACCAAATTCTACATACCTCAGCACTGACACGATCTGACCAGTACACACACAATGAAAAGGCCTAATGTCTCAGAGTAGTGGATGAGAGGACCTGCAGCTCAGCCATCAAGGTCTCGTTCACTCAGTGTTGACTGGAGTGGGCTCCAACCCTAACCCTGTCTCCCGATGTCTCCTCCACTCTCATGAGACTGCTGGGAGATGGAACAAGCCCTGTGGGCGCACACAAGGATGTCTTTTCCTCGATGAGCTCAGCTGCCGCTTCATGCCAGCAGCAGTGATATGGACACAGCAAAGATACACCTGTGGCCAATACCTGCAGAACCATTCTTTTTTTGGAGGTTGTCTTCTTATTGCCAGTGTACTACGGTGTTATTTTTGTGCCTCTATTCTGAGCACACGTAAAGAATTTACAAATGTACAAATGCTGCATTTTGAGGAGAAAATAATTTTGAGCAAAGAAAAGTTTAATTTGAGCGAACAAAATTCATTGCTGCATGCAAGAAATGTATTTGAGTGTTTGCTATTATCCATATACACACACAATAACAGCCCCTCTCGCTCAGCTGTTGGCATTTGCTCTTGCTCAGATCTCTGCTCTGTGTGCTCACAGACATCTGCTCTCAGTGTGTCGTTCTCGCTCACATCATCTCTGCTCTCTGCACACTCAACTCTTTCTGTGCACTGTTATAAATCTGCCACAAAACCAACCAATCACAGACTTGGATGCAAAACTTATGATTGGCTGTTTTGGTCTCCAATCAGCTCTCTAGCTACTGCATTCGGGAAACATGGTCCAGAATGTAACTAAATCCATTTTCGGTTAGTATTGTAGCGTCCCTCCGACAGAAGACAGAGACTATCGTTATTCCGGTTACCTGGTGTTATATTAGGAACAGTAACACCGGCTACTGTGTGCCATAGCCAACGCCAAAACAAGAGGGAAAAACGCACTCTCTTGAGTCAAAACAAACCCCCAACTTGCGCTCCTTTTTCCCTGCAAACACACACAACAACATTCTCTAACACCCCCAAACACTCTCAGCCAA
Organism: Haplochromis burtoni; assembly: GCF_018398535.1. Taxonomy (NCBI): domain Eukaryota; kingdom Metazoa; phylum Chordata; class Actinopteri; order Cichliformes; family Cichlidae; genus Haplochromis; species Haplochromis burtoni. The sequence goes on along the minus strand of NW_024582883.1, from coordinate 171,700 downwards.
CCACACACATGCTCTTCTCCAGACTCTCTGCCATTGGTAGATGATCTGATTGACAGGCCAAACGGCCTCTAGACTACTACACATTCAAGGATACTCAAGGATAGTCCCTCGCCGGGCGGATAAAGTCTCTCAGGTGGCCTGGTGGTCTATGGTGCCTCCTTGGGCGAAGGTGCCACATCTGAAGCGGCCACAGGCCCAAGGCTCACGGGGCTCACTGTAGGGGGAGTCACAATGGTGATGGAAGAGTCTGTAGGGGTGGAGTCCAGGTCTGTCCGTGCCCCGATAGGGGGCCAGTGTGTCCTGGTGCAGGGCGACCTTCCTTCCCCTTGGGGGGGTAGTTGTACCCTGTACACCACTTCCCCCAGGTGTTCCAGGACCTTACAGGGCCCAACCCAGTTACTGTCCAGCTTGGGGAATCTGCCCTTTTTCCTCCAGGGGTTGTACACCAAGACCAGTTCCCCAATGTCAAAATGTCGGCCTCTGGAATGGATGCTGTAGTTCATCTTCTGCCCCACCCCCGCACTTATTAGTTTCCTTCAAGGAAAGTCATGAGCAGACTCCATGCGATCCTGGAGCTTCCTCGCATAGTCAGAACCTGGTTGATCCTCATCAGCATCAGAGGGTCGGTCCATCATCATTTCTGCTGGAGTCCGAATCTCCCTTGCACAGATTTTGGGGTGGGCCAGTCCTTCACAGCTTGGATCTTATCATCCATGGTGCCGACCCCCCCAGCCCCCAGTGAGTGGCCTAGGAACGTGACCTGACATTGCATGAAGCAGCATTTCTGTGGGTTGAGTTTTAGCACTGCTGCCAATACCCTCTCCAGGACCCGTCTGAGGGCCCCAAGGGCAACGTAGAAAGAAGCACCATGTACCAAGATGTCGTCCAGGTACACCCAAGGCTGGACTGGGACAAAAAATCGGCCCGGGCATTTTGACTAGAGACCGGCCCACCAGGATAAAGATAGAAAATGTGACGTCATTCAGGGGTAAAACCGCAAAGGATTCTGGGAACTTGTGGCAAGAGGTACTAGCGCACGCAGGCTTTCAATTGAAATCAGTCACACAGCGATAAAAACAAACCCAAAAAATGGCAAGAAGCTGTTGTATTATTAACTGTAATAGCCGGTCACATGACAGCCACGGGAAGCCAACGGGTAAAGAGATCGTTGTTTTTTTTTATCGGATTACGTCGTTGAAGAGAAATTTTTTAAGCCATGTTTCCGAAGTAAGAGCCGACGGATGGTCTGGATATACCAAATATAACGTCCCAGAACCCTCCAGCTCACAGGTTAGTCTGCTCCAAGCATTCCCACAAAAGTCAGTGTTTTGTAGTAGTTAATACGTCATTTTTCTTAACATAATTGGTTACAAGCAAGTCTGGCGCTGAACAGAAATTGTGGCGCTATGCTCCTTTATTTATTGTGTTTATTGTGCATAAATAGTAAATTGTCCTGACACAATATTGCGTTTCGCTTCTGTTATTATGGTACATTGACAAATATACTTTTATTCACAGGATAAAACAGTTGTTTTGTATCACTAATTGTCCAGTGCGATTACAGCATACAGTATTATTGTCACTGCTACATTTCTGTGATGCTGCCAGAAATTATTTCCACTACTAATTAATTACCGTTGAGCTCAAAGGT
>NW_024582883.1:167647-168989 GCF_018398535.1 Haplochromis burtoni | reverse complement strand
CACACATTCTCCATGGGGAATTCCAGTGAGCACCTTATCCATGAGTCTCTCAAATGTGGCAGGGGCATTGCAGAGGCCGAAAGGAACAGCTTTAAATTGCCATAAGCCTCCACTGGTAATGAATGCGGTCTTTGGTCTGGCCTCTGGTGCAAGGGGTACCTGCCACTACCCTCTACGTAGGTCTAGGGAGGATAACCATGAGAATCCTGCCACAGTGTCAAGGGTCTCATCTATACGGTAGAGGATGTGGGTCCTTCTTTGTCACCTTATTCAAAGGCCGGAAATCTACGCAGAACCGCCAGTCATCCTTCACTTTCTTTGGAACTATAACAACTGGCGAGGCCCAGGGACTGTTGGATGGTTCAATGAGTCCAGCACATTGCATCTCCTGCAGAGCCCTGTCCACTGCAACCCGTCTGGCCAGGGGGAGGTGTCTAGGCCTCATCTGAATGAGCTGTGCATCTCCTGTATTGATGTCATGTTGAATGAGGTCAGTCCAGGCCCATATTATCCTCTGAAAAGGAGAAGAAGTCCTTGAAGTCCAGCAGCAGCTGCCAAAGCAAGCCTTGCTTGCTAGCAGTCAGTCCATCGCAGCTCCCCTCCCACACACCCCTCACAGCCTAAACTCTCCCGTCCTTGTCTGGCGGTTCTTTGGGGGGAAGGGGAGGGCATGAAGCAGCATAGGGTACAGTTGAGGTTGGTGTAAGCGGGTCCTTGGGGGCGGCCGGAACATCATCCAGATCGGGGGAGGAGTCGGCTGCCAGCTCAGACATGGCGTGGGCTGTAGGCTGATGAGGTTGGGGTGGCCGCCTCAACATCTGAACAACACACCCGTCAAGGAACAACAAGAGTGTCCCCCCCCTCCCCCGCTTGTATAAATAACGCAGTCCAGTGCCCCGAGTACCTCCAGCCCCAGTATACAGTTTGCCACCCATACCGAGCAGCGGACTGACTTCCTCCTCACACTCAGGGTGAGCAGCGCTTCCCCTAGCATGGGGGCCCACTCTCCCATGACAGTTTGCAGCTTCACCATGGTAGCTTCACCCCTTCCCACCACATCGGGTCTTAAAACTGTCGCTGAAGACCCGGTATCCACCGGGGCTGAGCAGCATAGTCCATTCACGACTAATGGGGCATAAGTGAGTGGCAATTCTGAACACAAAACACTAATAACACAACAGTCAACTAAGACCACCGTTGGTTTTAATCTAGTTTGTGTTGTCCTTGGGTAATTTTTCTCCTCTAAAGAAATCTTTTGTCATCAAAAATGTGTTTTTTATTCATCAGATGGTCTGAATATAACAGAAGTTATTCATTACTATGCTATGCATGATTGGAATAA
>NW_024582883.1:164434-165742 GCF_018398535.1 Haplochromis burtoni | reverse complement strand
CACTCAGAGTAGAGGCACAAAAATAACGCCATAGTGTAGCTGGTGTCTCTTTAATGTGCACCAAAGCAGGCGAAATGATTGATGATGGCTTCTGCTTTTTAACGTGTAATAAGAACTGCTTTCTGTTTTAGCTGGTTTTGAGAAACCAGTAGCACCAGTTTAATTTGTGATTTCTGAGCTGGTATTGAATCAACTTGCAACAAAATTGCTTGTTTTGTGGAGCTGTTACTTTTGGTCATGTAGTCAGATTTATAAAAGCTTCCTAGGCCACCCCATGTGTGCATCTGCACAAACACACACTCTCACTACCTTATTTCTTAAGGATGTTCTTTAATGTTTCCAGTAGGGGGCACTGTGGTCCTTTAGAGTGGCCATCTTCTCAGCTCATCACAGAAGCAAAAGCAGAGATTAATAGCTGTCTCTCTGCTGTTGGCAGGATGCTGTGTGATCCTTATCCAATGGGCGCACAGTGCATGTAATTTTCATAAGCATTTCTCCTATAATGTTGTCACCACAACACAATGCAGTGTGCTGAATGTAAAGCAAGAGTAAAGATGTGAGAAGGCCTCGGCTAAGAGCAGTGATGTGCCCGGCTTTCTAAGCAATTCCTCCTTCAGTCTAATTCATTCAAGATTAGTGTGTGAGTGCAGAGTTGGGATAAGTCAACCCTTTCACACATAGTAGTCACAACAGTGGACAGCTATGCAAAGGCTGTTGTCTTGTATTCGTGTCAGTGTTGATGGTATACTTAAACCCCTACACTGGACACTGATGTGTCACTCCAAGCCCTGCCTGGTCCTTTAATGTTACTATAGATGTATGATGTGTTTCTTTGTAATTATTGTTATTTAACTGTTTCATGCATGAATTATGATAACCTCAGTCAGGATTTTTATTCATCTTTTCATGCCTAAAGATGAATAAAAGTCCTGATTGAGGTTGGCATAGTTCATGCATGACAGGGTTAATAAGTTCACATGACCACCTCATTCATTAAGTCCTGAAAACTAAAAGGAGTCAAGAGATCAGTCCACGGAGGCGATACAATTCTTGAAATGATTCGAGTAACTGCAGTAACCTAGGATGACCAACAGAAAGCTGGGTTAGATTATTTCAGCCTTTGTTGTGTGACAGTCACCTGCACTACGCTGGCAGCAGCTTAACCCTCATAATGTCCTCCACACACCTGTGGTCCTCTGGGGTCAAAAATGACCCCGTCTGGTTTGACTGTTTATAAAGCAACAAGTATAAAATATCATCCATCTCTGTGTTTCAAGGTTTTATTCAACTTTATTCCAACTCATTGCC
>NW_024582883.1:143831-163756 GCF_018398535.1 Haplochromis burtoni | reverse complement strand
TGTGTATGTATTATTGTAGGGTCGACCTTACAATATGAAGCACTTTGATGCGACTGTTGTTGTGATTCGGCGCTGTATAAATAAAATTTCATTGAATATAGAGCACCTGCCTCCTCATTGTGCTGCCTGTTGTTGTTGTTGTTGTTGTTGTTGTTGTTGTTATGACCTTTGCTTGACCCCACACATCAGTGATTCAAGATCAAAGATGTTTGAAAGCAGTATGGTGTGAAAATACGGCTCTTTGCAACACTTTGTACTTTGGGGTCATTTTTGTCCACGAGGACCACAGGTGTTATAAAATCCAATAAAAACCCCATAAATAAATCAAATTACTTAAAACTTTTTCCAATCATGCATAGCATAGTAATGAATAACTTCTGTTATATTCAGACCATTTGATGAATAAAAAACACATTTTTGATGGCAAAAGATTTATTTTCGGTTCAGAAATGACACAGAGAGAGCCCCGTCAATCAGACGACCCCTTTTGACCAAGCATCCTGAGAAGGGTGGATCCAGGGTCACCTGGTCCGGCTCGGTGAAAATCTTTTTTGAAATTCTTAAGCCTAATCTTAAAAGTACAGAGTGTCTGTCTCCCAGATTGAAGCTGGAATATGTTCACACGTTTCCTTGATTGATGGCATCATCATTGAGGTCAAGGAAAAGAGATTAAGAATAGAAGATGGGAGGTTGTTTGGAGCATGAAAGGAAACTCACCTAATTGAACAGGAAATTCAGAACTGTAGATGCTTTTAAAACATGTATGCTTCTGTTTTTTTCCTTACCTCATTTCAACAGAACTCTTTGAATGTATCCAAGTCAACTAGAAGCTTTTTCAGATGATGATATGATATGTTTGTCCCTCTTCTTCTTCTACTTTTGTTGTTTCTGACCCTGGTGGGTTGTCACAGGGACTGTGTCAGAGGCGGTTGGTCCTGCAGGTGGAGGTATGTGTGGATCAGGTTTATTGCATCCCATGCTGGGATTGGGATCTGGGGAGGCTGTTTGTGCTCACTTTGGATGGTGTGATGGGCCGTAGTGTACTGCTGGAGTAGCCCCCTGTTGTGTGGGATCTCAGGTGTTTATTCTTTAACACTTTGTACGTGTCAGAATAATGTCTATGTAAACGGCAAGGCCAGAGCAGGACACTGTACTACAAAGTGATAACCAATGCCCCACTGCCAGTGGATTTAGATGTTACAGATAAAATGGTCTCAATAGTTTTTATAACTGACTGAAGTTTGGATGCCAAACAAAGCTAATTTATATTTAAAAATCTGATTATAGAACACAGAAGATTTTGGTTACAGTGTTGAACACTGGTAAATATTAAATGGAAATGGTGAGGTGAACATGTTAGCACAGAATCTCATTGGACTGGCTGACCATCAGGCAGCTTGTCTCAGTCTCCCAGTAAATAAACTCGTCCCTTTTTCAGTCTCTCTGATATGATTTAGAATGAGCACGAGCATTCAGCTCAGTGTCACAAATGAGCAACCTGCCACATTAACACTCACAGTTAGCTCAAAGCTCCAAATCTGATCATTACGATGAGCTAGTGCTGCTCTCATTGCAGAGGCATCTGTACGTCCTTATTCTCATGGTCCAAAGAGAGAAAGCATTTTCTTCTCTTTAACCATTACATTTATCTTCTCTGCTACGCAGCCATGAAGTGCCTCTCACCCAGCTTAGGGTTCATCAGTCAGCTGTGACATCATGTGAAAATCTCTAGTCATCCATAGATCACAGCAGATTCTCCATATATTGATGTTTCTGAGCAGGAGGGCACATGCTTTCATTACCACTAATCCCTGAAGTAAGGGTCCTTTTCCATTTCCTATGATTTGACTTCCCTTTGTAAATCATCTGAAGTCAGAGCGGGTAAGCACAACAAAGTAACAGGTGCATATGAAGAGCATAAACACCCAGAGGAGAGGCATTACATAATCCTGATCAGTGAGAAAACCACAGTTACAGCAGGAGGAAACCATCCGTGGTGGCATCTCCAAACTGTAGTCTAGTACCTCCTGGGTCACAGACCAAGACTTCAAGGTTATTCAGTTCTGCATTTAAATCTTTGTAGCCACATTATTAAAAACATGCACCATTGCATTCCAGTCATTTTACTGGTGAAAAAGCTGCACAGCATTTGTTGGATGGTGTACCACAGTTGAGTACTGCGCTCTGGGAGAGTAGAAAAGCACTTTAGAAAATCTGTCCGTTTACTGATTAACCCTGACAATTCTGATGCCAGCTGTCACAAAAAGAGTAGCTGATGCTAAAATTCTCACAGTGGGATTGTTTTAGGACATATATGCTAATCTAACTGATTTCCTCACAGCTTTGCAGACTGTGGCTGTATTCCCCGAGGTGACTATCAGCGTAGCTGCCACCAGCTTCCCTCGTCCTAATTGCAAAGTTCGATCTATAAGGCCAGCTAAACAAAAAGTGCACTCTTGAATTATTTATTTAGAGTTAGAAAGTTATATTTCCAAGAAAATACTACAAACATTTTTAGCAGAGTGGCAAAACATTCTTGAGTCATCACTTTTTCAATTTGTTCCCTTTCCAACCTCAGCAGAAATAAAGGTTTTGTTTTTGAGCTTAGTGGAAATGTGGAGGAATTTTATATTCAAATAAGGAAAACTGCTACGCATCACAGTCTGACAGACACAAATTATTTACATATGAGAACGTAGTACAGTGTCAGCACTCTGCAGAAGCAGATTCAAAGATGCTCCACGTTGCTGTGAGTTATTGAAAAATCTGCACCAAGGTACAAAAACATGGAAATATTCAGGTTGGGCCTTTATTATGAAAAGCACAGGATACCAGCAGTTTCAGCTTCTTTAAATAAAAATACAACAACAACAAAATTACATATATTCTCAGTCAATTTTATTAAGTTCAAAAGTATTTCACAATTAAATGAGCTGTTTAGCAATTCTTTACAGGCTGACATCATCTGTCCTTGTCAGAAATAACTGTTCCACTGAAGAAAAGGTACACATACAGCTGGGGATATATGCTCACTGATCAACTGGAGATCAGCCAAAGGATAAAATGTTTTGGCGTGATTAACTTTGAGTGGAGCTGATAGAGCCAAAGCCGGATAGTTTAAGGCCGGGTCTGCAGAGTAACTCTTTGCACAGCTTTGTCCCGCCAGGCTACATTTTAACATGCTGAACAGTTTGGCAGTCATTGGCGTAAATGCTAATTATTCCAATGTTGTTCATTTAGCACCAGTCTCATGTAGACGATTGTGGTTAGGCGTGATCCATCTGTCATAACCTGCACATCGCACCCCAGCAGCATCATAAGCAGCTGAGGTAATCACAAGCCAGCAAAACAAAATCGCTGTCCACATATTTAGTTTGAATACAAATGTAGATTTCCAATTAACAATTATATTACAAAAGTTTAGAAAAATAAATTAAAGCATTGCACATCCTTGATAAGATAAGCATCTTATACTAAAACGAATCAACATCATCTTCACTTCTTTACTGAATAAAAGAGTCATTTTGTGTTTTGCATGCTGGCATGCACGCTCCACGTCCCTGAGTCACTTGAAACAACGATGTTCTATATTATTTAAGTCTATCTTTATTACAGTATTTGTCTTGCACATAGCAGGTGAACACAGCTATTCTGCTTGATAGTGTGAAGTGCCAGCACAAGACAATTACTGTTGCTTTCTCTTTCCAGTTGTGTAGGCTAATTACCTCACAATGTAAAGTGGCCTGAGGAAATCGTTGTTGTGAATTGGTCCTCTATAAAAAAAAAACTGCATATATTTCCTACATGCTTGAAATGGGAGGTTTGCAAAATGGTGAAAACTGTAAACTGGCACACGGTGTCTTCAACTAACGGCCTCTAAAGAGCAAACACTCAAAGCATCACTGCAGGTTTTAATCAACTCATCATTATAACTGAAGTTATTACTACATGTGGTGATTAAACACTTCCTTTTAATCAGGCAGTTGTTTGGGCAGCAACAGACGAAGAGGAACGGTGACATTTTAGAACACGTTGAGAACTGTAGCTTTAGAGTCCCAGCCAATGGCGTTTCTGGCTGTGCATCGGTAGATGCCAGCATCTCTTTGTGTTGGATTCTGGATGATGAGGGAACCTTGCGGAAGGAGGTACTTGTTTTCAAAAAGCTTTGGCTTTGCATTGGCAGCCAGACGAATTTTGTCAGGTGTTTCCCATGCTACCTCAACTTTAGGGATGCCAGTTGCTACACAGTTTAACTGAACAGCAACTCCACGTTTAGCATAAGTCACAGAGGGAGGGCCGTTAGTAATTTGAGGTGGGTATGCTATTACATTTACCACAGTGGAGAGCAAGGAGCTGCCATATTCATTACTAGCTCGGCAAACGTAGGGACCCCGATCGTGGACTGACACTTGTTGAATGGCAAGGGTTCCATTGGGCTGTATGGTGTATCGCCCAGCTCTCTGTGGTCTGCTGAGGACGACTCCACTGGGCAGAGTCCATGCTAGTCTGAGTGCTTCACCAGTGGTTTGACAGTGAAGCCAAAGGTTTTCCCCATTCATGACACTGACAGGGGAATTATATCTGCTGTTGATCTCTGGTTTTTTTCCTGGGGACAGTGTAACAGTATGCTCCACAAGCCCCCTTGAATTATGTATCAGACAGCGGTACATACCAGCCTCAGCCATAGAGGGGTTGCTGATGATCAGCAAGCCGTCAGGCTGGTGGAAAAACTTGGAGAACCGAGCACCACTACGCAAAGGTGTACCACTGGGCAGGATCCAGGTGACAGGCAGTAGTATTGAGCCCTCAAAGGAGCAATTCAAAGCCACAGCATTGCCTACACTCAGTGACTGAACATTTGCTTTGGGAGCTCTAATTTGTGGCCTCTCATCAACTGTCTTCACATCCAAGTTGACCACCAACCTGACCTCTCCTCCTTCATTACGAGCAATACAAACCAGCTGCCCCGAGTCTGTCTCCTTGGGTGAATGGATTTCCAAGGTACCATTCTGATGAACTACCACTCCATTGCTGTAATATGGAGCAGAAAGGGTCAAATTTCCTGGCAGAAGCCAAGTGATTCGAGGGCTGGGGTTTCCATGTACATTGCAGTCCAGCAGCTTTTGCTGATTCTGAACTGCGGTTACTTTGATAGCATTCAAAGTTCCTCTTAACCCACTGATCACTGGAGGTGTTATCAAGACTTCGAGTCTGGTAACTTCACGGTCCTGTCCTGCATTGTTTCTAGCTATGCATGTGTAGTTACCTTTATCAAAACCTTGGATCTTTTGAACTACCAATGTCCCATCATCCAGAACCTGGTATTTGTCTAATGCAGGGAAAATCACTTTGTTTAAAGGGGATAGCCATGTGATGACTGGCGCTGGTTCACCTTTGGCATTACATCTCAGTGTAGCGTCGTTGCCATAGAAAACGCTGACAGTCTGTGGGTCTTTATTTTGAATTTTCGGTGGGGAGGGTGCAGCTTTGATCTTGACTCTGACCTTCATCTCATCTTTGCTATGTTGGTTTTCCGCGTAACATGTGTAGTCACCTTGTTCTGGCATGCGTACATTGTTGAAGTAAAGTGTCCCATTGTCAAACACCACATACCTACATGTAGTTCCAGAAGAGAAGGATAAGAAATGGTTACTCACTGTTACACTTTCATGACTGGATTCATTGGTTGGCAACAAAGAGAATGTATTAAATTAATACAACATATATAATTACATTATTTAAATTTAAACTTCACATATTCATGTCACATGAAGTTCTTTTCTTACCAAAGGAAAAATAACTAGTGATTACACCTGATGTTTCAGTCTGACTGAAATCTGTTAATTTAATTAAATTTCAGTTAATTTCTATAGCGCCAAATGACAACAACAGTCGCCTCAAGGTGCTTTATATTGCACAGTAGACCCGTACAATAATAGATACAGAGAAAAACACGACAATCATATGACCCCCTATGAGCAGCACTTTGGCGACAGTGGGAAGGAAAAACTCCCTTTTAACAGGAAGAAACCTCCAGCAGAACCAGGCTCAGGGAGGGGCGGGGCCATCTGCTGCGACTGGTTGGGGTGAGAGAAGGAAGACAGGATAAAGACATGCTGTGGAAGAGAGACAGAGGTTAATAACAGATATGATTCATGCAGAGAGGTCTGTTAACACATAGTGAGTGAGAGGACGGAAAGAAAACACTCAATGCATCATGGGAATCCCCGGCAGCCTACATCTATTGCAGCATAACTAAGGGAGGATTCAGGGTCACCTGGTCCAGCCCTAACTATATGCTTTAGCAAAAAGGAAAGTTTGAAGCCTAATCTTGAAAGTAGAGATAGTGTCTGTCTCCTGAATCCAAACTGGAAGCTGGTTCCACAGAAGAGGGGCCTGAAAACTGAAGGCTCTGCCTCCCATTCTACTTTTAAATACTCTAGGATTTCTCTAGGATGGTAAACTGTTCTTGAAGTTCACTGAGAGAGAAAGAGCTGTGCAGGAAGTGTGATTCTGTTGTGGTGGAAGCAAAACAGCCAAAGTCAGAGGGAATTAACGATGTTTATCAAACATGGAAGTTAGTTTGGATCTTCTTTTGCTGCTGGTTCAGTGAATTTTGGATGGAGAGAGACAAAACCTGCAGCATCAGAATCTGTGAGACGTCGGCCTTCAGCACCGACGGCGTGCCTGTTTACGTGCGTCGGGTGAACGATCCACGCTCTGTGTTTATATCTTTGTGTGGAATCTGTTTACCTGCTCTCGTTTGCTGTTTTAGCTTTTTGGTGGTTGTTGAAATAGTTTAGTGAGCTTTGAGCGGAGACTCTGGCATTTCTGGCAAAATACATTTATATTTAAAAATTGATTCAGGGTAATGAATCGATTTAACGCATTATTCAAATTAAAATTGGTTTGAAATGGGAAATCGATTTTTTAAAGCCACTTCTAGTTTTGATGCTTTGTGAATCTTTTTATGTTTTGTTTAAGCCAAAATATGTCAAAAAGAAATACATATTTTACCAATGCTTAATAGAAGAGTCATTAAACTTCAGGTGGTATGGTGCACTAGAGACTCGACTAATCGTTTCCAAGGGAGTCTAGTTTTAATGAAATGAGACCAATGACATAAGACACCTTTCAACATATTTATGGGGTAGTTGCAGACTTTTCATAAGGCAAACTAGCAAAGCTATGTTTTTAGTCATTTTTGTTTAAATGGATACAATTTATTGGAGCAATATTGTACTTTTAAATAATTCATTTACGTGCTCTGTAGCTGCTCTTGACCCCATGGTGGCAGAATTGTTAAGTCGAGTTCTTGCAGCAAAAGGGAAAGCACAGAGACAGAAAGAAGGTTAGCTCGGTTTTCTGTAATAATCCCCAGAAGTTCATGAAACAGTTAAAGGAAGATGGATGTTCAGTCATTTCTCTAGTGACTAGGTTCCCACACTCACAGATCCTTCTGATAAACAAAGCATCACCATAGAATAGAACTTCATTAACCCTGGAGAACCCATGGGGTCGGATCTGACCCCATGGGTTCTCCAGGGTTAAAAATGGTTAAACTTCCATCTACACAGAAGAACTTGGATCAGACAGCACAAATGCTGGCTGGTGAAGGTGTTTTCCCCCTGTGTTAGACACCGGGAGCACTTTGTAGAAGTTAAAACAGCTCGTACCTGCGACTGCGCCCCTCAAAGACACCATCGCTCTGTTTGACTGGGTTAACCATGGTGCCATCCGGCAGAACCCAGCTGATCTCCGGGTTGGGGAGGCCAGAAGCCACACAGTCCACCGTCAGGTCCCCACCGTACAAAACCTCCTGACTGGATCTTTGCTGCTTCTGTTCGATCTTGGCTGGTCTGCTCAGCACGTGTACCCGCAGCAGCACGTGGTCGTCGCCCATCTTGTTACGAGCCACACATAAGTAATCGCCACTGTCCTTGTCAGTCACTGGATGAAGGCTAATGCTGCCATTGGGAAACACTTTGATTCTCCTGTCAAAACTGCAAAAAACAAACAACCAAAGTTGATGCATATGATTAATAATTAAGATTGCTTTGAATGATTTCAAATGACAACACTTAGTTTGAGCATTTTGTTTCATTACAAGATTTACGTTTCACCTGTACTGAGCATCTACTAGCTTCTTAGAAGGTGTCCTCCAGAGGATTCGGGGCTCTGGCTGTCCTGTTGCCACACAGTTTAGTAACAAACTACTCCCATAGATGACATCTGTTCTTTGGGGTGATGATAAGGTGATACTGGCCTTGGCAGAGGACAGATTCTTCCTTATGTTCAGGATCACAGTTCTCCTGCTGGATGCCACTGTGTTACTGGCTGAGCACTCGTATCTCCCAGCATCTCTTTTGCCCACACGCTGTATGTAGAGAGTCCCATTGGGGAAAACAATTAGGTTCTGTCCAGTGTCTAGGGATGCAGTGAGCTGTGCACCATCAGGTGTAAACCAGCGAATAACAGATGGAGGGGAACCTGTAGCAGTGCAGTGGATGTAGGCAGGGCTGCCCTCTGAAATGGTGGCAGTCTCATGATGTGACTGCTGAATCACGGGTGGCAATGCTCGGACATGAAGACGTACTGAAACAGAGTCAGTTCCAGCTGCACTGCTGCCAATGCACTTATAAATCCCTCTGTCTGTATAGCGGGCCTGGCTGATCCGGAGGATCCCGTTATTTCCAACAACTACGTGCTGCTGAGATGGAACAGAAACGGAACCAGCAGCTACATGGACGTAGTTAGGGAGTACCCATGTGACCCGGGGCGCAGGATGCCCTTCCACTTTGCATTCCACACTGACTTTGTCACCTAGATGCACAGTCATTTCTCTGTGCTGAGGATGCAGGACCCGCGGAGGCTGAGACAAGACCACAAGGTTGACCAGCATCGTGTCCGTGCCGTACTGGTTCTGCGCTGTGCACAGGTATTGGCCTCCGTCTGTGAGCTGTGTGCTCCTGATGATTAATGTACCATTTTGGTGGACCTCAAACCTCTGGACCCTGGTGTTCTGAGGAATATTCGCCCCTGCAAAAGTGGACAGACACAAAATGCAAAGTCTTTTCTCAAACACAGAATAAAATTTAAGATGAAAATAATTGAGAGTATAAAATATTTAGCGCAAGAGAAATTGATGTCACATTTACATAGTGTACAAAAATACAATAAATGAGAGGACTTATTGAAAAATGCAAATATTTTAGTGTGATTGCCAACCGTGGAAAAAACCCCGTACCATATAAGAGCAAAATAGTTACTTTTAATTGTGAGCAGGCTAAAGGCCCTTTTAAAAACTCATATCATAATAAAGTAAGTAAGTAACATAGATTATAAAAATGTTACAAAATTCAAGACTATAACCATAATCTTACAAGTGCATCATCTACATCATAGCATCGTCAGTCATGGAGGTTATATGGAAACACATCTACAGTAATAAGGAATGTCTGAACATACTGATATGCTTGCAAATGTTGCTGATAATCTGCTATTTGATATACTATGTGCCAATATTTCCAATAAAACATCTTTGCAAGCTATATTTATATAAGTCTGCAGGTAGTTACATTTTGCTCTGGTTAACATTTCACTACATCAAAATATTTTTGGATGTTTCCATTTGAATAAATAAATGATATGTTTTCTGTTTTCATAGCCATGTTTCAACAGACAGAAGTATGATGGCTCTGAAAATGTATGGAAAAAAGAATGAATGAGGTTGAGTCATACATACCACTAAGAGCTTTGGTCCATGACAGGAAGGGCTTTGGGTCACCTTCGGTCTCACAGGGAAGTTGAGCATCTGTTTCAGCTTTAACAGTGAACGTCTGGAAATGAGTCTTAGTTATCCTTGGCTTTCCTCTTGGAACAGATCCTTGTGTAGGTACCTGGTGCTTCCTGGACACATTGTGAGTACTTGTTAACAGTGTCCCTCTATGCGGACTCGTTTGGACTGTAGCAGTCGGAGCAGAGGTGACCGACTGTAAGACGATCTGTCTGCCAGTCAGACGTGTGCTAGTTGGTTTGTGGTCTGCCGACTGGGTTGTGGGCTGGAAGTTTAATTCTTTCCATGGCTCTGATATGTTAATGATGGGTTTTATTTGTTGGTCTTCATTATGGCCGACTCTGATCCAGGGAGTCTCCTGCATGCTGGTCCTCAGTGAAGAGTCCATCTTGGCTTCTGTGGAAGATATTTTGGGAAGTGTGGTATCCACTGTCACTTTGACACGCATTATAGGATCAAGCCTCGGAGTGGCAGGAGAGGTAGGTTTTGCTTTAAAGGTACTAGCAGTAGAAGGAAAAACATTTTCATTTAGAGCTTCTTTAAGATTCTGAGCTACCTTTGAGGGTTTACTTTGACTAGAAGTATAATGTGAATTTTCAGGTACTGCAGAAGTCTGTGTAACATCCAGAGCTGTCTCCAAATAATCCTTGGAAAGTGTGCTTGGTGTCACAGTCAAGTCACTGGGAGTGTACCCAGAGGTTGTCTTGATTACTTGGTCGATCAAAGGCGTGGAGGATGGGGACAGCGGTGCCAAAAACCCCTCCCCACTCTCATTCAACAGCATCCCTTCATTAGTTGTGTACTGCTGGCCCAGTTGGCTCTCCTCCCCATTGCTTTGCAGTTGTTTAGTGTTGGTGGCGTAAAAACCCACCAACAAGCTGTCAGAGCTTGGCAGAGGTCCAAGGTCACCCATAACACTTGACCTTTGTGTCTCCTCAGGAAGCCTAATAGGTGGAGCAGGCGTGTTTATAAGCCTCTGCAAAGTGGCTGGTGTTGGTGCACTGAAGTGCTCTAGTGGACAGTCCGAAACTCCAAAGGCTGCTTGAGAGGTTGTCTTTGTATCACCCACTTCTGGAAAAGTTGCTGGAAGCGATGGTGCCGCTAACGTGCTTTTTAATAATGGCAGATGGCTGTCCCTTGTTTGGAGGAAAGAAGCTGGTGGGGAGGAGGGTTTAGTGGCTGCCTCGTGGTCGTGCCTGGAGGCTGTGCTTTCTTTATGACTCAGTTTTCCTGATGACGCTTCTTGGCTGCCAGTGAATGGAACAGTGGTACTGGGATTGGTTGCTGTAACTTCTGAGGAAGCTATTTTTAGCAGTGTGGAGGGAGTGGTCTTGACAGTTGCTGGGACAGCTTTGGCAGGTGTGATGGCCATAGACTGGACAGATTTCACAAGCTTTTGTTTCCTTCTGTTTGGCCTCCTCCTCTGACTCCCATTCCTTCGCCTGGAATTATGTTGTTGGAGGCGTGGAGGGGACTCAGAGCCTTCAGAGCCAGTTGTTGGAGATGCCCTTGCTACAGACTGCAAATCATCAGATTTTATGACAGGCTCACTAGGATATTTTTCTTCTTTGCTTTTCGTTGAGTTGTTTGGATTTACTGAAAGGATCCTTTTCAAAAAGGGTTCGTTATCATTCCTCGAACTGGCAATAACCTTTAGTCTATCTGTATTGACATGTCTCTGTGATTCCTTGGACCAATCAGCTGTTTTATCCTCATTAACATCTGTGTTTGTGAGCGACTGCCAGAACGTGACAGCATACAGTGGAACAGATGTGGTCTGTGGGGAAAACACACTGTTTGAACTTGTGTGTAGGTCTAAGACCGCATCGTTGGATGTCTGTGCTGTTGTAGCTTGCATGCTGTGTGCGTTGTCTATAATGTTGCTGTTAGATGTCACACGTTGTGTGGCCTGGTCTTGTACATTTTGTTTATCAGTTTTGAACAGCGGATTGTGTACAGGAGTGTGCAGCGTCCTGAAAAAACCCTGCCGTGCCTGCTCAGTCACACTGTCTGCTGATCCTTTAGTAGCTTCATTTGACTGCGTTGTCCCCTCTGCAGCTTTCCTCTCTGTTGTGTGCTGAGTTGGGACTGGTGTCACAGCATTTTGAGCCTTTCTATCTCTAATCTTGGCCAAAATATGAGCCCATTTCTGTGGATCTATTTTACCTTTCGATATATTAATCCTCCGTGTGTTGTCAGTAGGATTCTTCCTGTCTACAACACGCGATCCTCTTGGTTGCTGAAGCACTGGGGGCTTCCGCCAGAAGTGCCTGGACGGGTGAATGCCCCTCCTGCTCGGGACCACACCTCCTGGAGTTCTCCTTCTCAAAGGCTCCAGGTGGCTCACTGGAGCCCCACCCTGAGTGCCTTCAGTGTCCCCTGATGCTTCTTCTGTGTCTTCTGTGGGGATTTTAATTTGAGTGTTGACTCCTGAAGCTGACTGAGGTGTTGCTGGAAACTTCCTGAAGTTGTGCCTGATAACAGCGAGTTTTGTGGCCAGTGTATCCACACCATGTTGATTCATGGCAACGCATTTATAATAACCACTGTCTAATAACTTGGACTGTGGAATATGTAGAGTGCCATTGGAATAGACTAAAGCTCTGGATGAGTTGGCTTGGAAACTCACGATGCTGCTGTTTGGCAGAATCCAGTTAATTTCAGCATCGGGGGAGGCAGATGCAGTGCAATGCAGGGAAATAGGTTTGCCTACAAATACCTCACTAGGTTTGATTGATGTTTCGTCCCTCGGGGGAGGGCTGGAGGATTCCTGCACTGTCAGATAGAACGGCAAGACAGCAAAGTCTTCGTGAGCCCTGGCGATACAGTAGTAACTTCCTGCGTCTGTGGGGCGGACAGCCTTAATAATCAACGTTCCACCGCGGGACACAGACAGTCTGTTGCCTGGACTTGAGTACGGTGCCTCCACTTTGGAGCCATCTGGCAGCATCCAGCGAATAACTGGTTGACCTGAACTGTGCACGCTGCAGTTCATTCGAGTTTGCTTTCCTAGGATAGCACTGAAGACTTTATGACTGGTGTTTGTTGACTCAATCGTGACCCATGACCTCTTCTGTCTTTGCACCTCCTCCGTCTCCACCATCTCTGAGAGCTCTGTGCTCATACTCAATTTTGCCATCCTGGCTGACGACTGAAGCCGGTTCAGCTGAAGGTTCACAGATGTTTGCAGCAGCCATGGTGGTTGGGCTGTTATATTAACTTTGAGACCTGTGTAGTACAGGGCATCTTTCTCAGAGTCCTGTCTGTACATATGGGTTTGATGAAGGTCTTTGCTTAGAATGATTTCCCTTTGTAAATGTGCTGGCACACTGCTGTAGTATGCTATGAGCCTCCACAGTTTTTCATATTTTTCTCTATTAACTGGACAGTCCAGATCTACCGCCACTGTGATGTTGGTCAGCTGAGGCTGACTGCTCTGCTGCCAGCTGATCTTGGTAAGCTCATTAGACTTGCTAATATTACACATCAGATCCAGCTCATTCCCATGTTCATCAGATAGGCCAAACGAGAGATTTCCAAATGGTTCTATAAAATCCTCTGTGGTCAAAACCTCACTCTCAACATCCTTAGGTGTGGACATCCTGTGAGGAAAGGTGATGACGGGGCTTCTGCAGACCAGGTTCTCCGCATCAAAGAGGTCCTTTCTCTGGAGGTGTCTGGGAGACGAGCACATGGGACACAGCTGGCCACTAGGAAGGGTCCTATCCTTTTTACATTTTACAACACCTGGGCAAAGAACAGAGCATGAGCGTTATAAAATCAGATCATCACGTCTCTTTGAATATTTTATGCATTTTGAGTCTTAGTTTACTTTAACCATCACAAAAAGAAAGCTCTAAACATAATTGCAGCATACATATTAAAAATACCACCTGGAAACTTTTTATTCCAGTCATGGAGCCGCCTCATGCTGCAGTCACAGATCCAAGGGTTTCTATGGAGGTACAGGCTCTCCAACTGGGGCATGGTCCCTACCAGCCTGGAAGGAAGTGTCACCAGATCATTGTCTGACAGGTAGAGGTGCCTCAGAGTTGAGACATGAAAATGGCTTTTCACAGTGAAGGTGGTGAAGGTGTCTGGGTGCAGCTGCTGAAGCTGGTTGCCCTCCAGCTGCAGCAGCCAGAGAGAAGTGAGGCCCTGGAAGGCGTCTGGATGGATGTACTCCAGCTGGTTGTGATCCAGGTGTAACCTGGCCACAGACCACAGACCGTGGAGAGTGTGCCTGCTGATCTCCTTCAGTTTGTTGTAGCTCATCTTCAGCATCTACATCAGTGAGCAGGAAGAACAGAGAAAGTCTCTATTGCTCATCATATTAGAGTACTTCTAGTTTCTGCTGCATTGAGACATACATGAACCAGGCATCAAGGTTCAGCATCAAGGCACATGTACATCATACAGTTTGTATGTCAGTGCTTTGTTTCATTAACATTTCAGGGAGAAATTTGGGATTTAAAATTACACAATTTTTACTTCATATCTTACAAATTCTTAGGAAGAATCAGGAATTTGTCCAGCAGATAAAATGATTATTAAAGTTGGATGTCTTTTGTAAATTTCGATTCTCAGTTTGGCCCAGGTTCAGATATCTTTTGCTTTTTTATTCCTAAAACTAGACTGTGTGGATAAATCTAAGATATTTGCACAATCTCATTTAAGTGCTCGTGTTGAATTAATCAGTAATATGTGCTGACTCTTTTGCACATTAGTAAAATAGTTATTATTGTATTAAAACCGAGCATTTTAGGAGATATAGGCTTAATGTATACACTCATAATCATATGTGTATGTGAGATACCATATGAGAGATTATGAAAGGCTCAGACTAATATGGATTCATCATTAAAATTCACTGTTTTGCTCAAACAACAATCCCCCTGCCACCATTTATTGATTTGGGTCATTGCACCTGAAGTGAACTGAGCTCCGTGAACGCTCCATCAGGTAGCTGGTGAAAGTCATTCCCATGAAGCATGAGCATCTCCAGCTTCCTCAGGCCCATCAGTGATTTGTCAGTGATGTTATTAATTCTGTTGAACCTTAAATAACAAACCCAGAGTGGAGAGGATAACAGACATGAAACCAACTCATGCACTTCCTAAGCCTCGGTGTTTACATAAAGCATTTCACTGCATGAAGTGTTTAATCCAGTCACTGACAGTTTAATAACCATGCTAAATCAATGCTACGGATGCCAGAGCGACTGACCCCAGGTTCATGTGTTTCACGTGTTTGGGTATAGCTGCTGGGATGGTGAGAAGGGAGCGGAAGGTGCAGTGGAGCTCGGTAGGCTGAGGGCAGGAGCAAAGTCGGGGGCAGAAGCCACAAGTGGCAAGAGGAACAATAATCAGCACCAGCAGAGTGTTTAGGACGAACTGAGAGGGAAGATCCATCTTCATCTGCGGGATTATCCGTCACAGCAGCTGCCTGTAAAGTCACTATGATGACAGAACAATGAAAAGAGTACAGAAAAACCCAGCTGCTCACTTTCTGGTGAAAAGGCTCGCCTGAGATGTCAGTCATAATCTGTCAAAGGTAAACTTTACTTTCAGCACTTTCATCCCCCATGCATGACTTTGAGGCTCTGCTGAATGATGCGCATAGCGCTGAAGCAAGGTTTCATAAACGTCTGCTTGAAGCACTGCAGTCAAATGCAGATATCCTTACCTCCTCTCCTGCAGGGGGGCTCCTGTGTCCCATTTTAACGACACTGTTAAAACCGAAACTTTAAGATGACGTGCTGCAGAAAACCCCAAAAAGCAAAAACGATTTTAAAGTACAGTCCTCCTGATCACTGACTGCTTTAAGCAGTGACCCTGGTTGTGAACCTCCGTCGGGGAACGAGCGGTGAGTCTCCTCCGCTCGCTCGGCGGAGACCCGACAGGAGGAGGGGCCAGCGAAGCCCATGGAGGAGAGCGAAGACGCTGAAGGACGGAGCAGCGATGTCACACCGCTCTCTAACAACTGCTGAGTGTTTAGATATGCTTCGTGAGTCATACTGAAGCTATTGGGAAGTAGATCAACGCTGGAAGCTGAAAGAATGAGGAGGAGAAACTGCTGAACTACACAAACTGAACAACTTTGACATTTAGGCTGCCGCTCGGACCGCAGCCTGTTAGCCTGCTCTTCACATTACTGCGGGGATGTTTTATGAGTATCAGTGGAAAGCATCTGAGCAACACACGTGACCTCAGATTAAACCCTAAAATTGCCATTGAGTTGAGCGCCATTATAATAGTGAACGCATAACCAGTACATATACCTTGGCATGTTTTAGTTCTTTCATAGTAACACTACTACTCCATTAGAGTATCATGGTTTAAAAGATGGTTAAAGCTATTTTCCCCTTTTTGTACTCTCCCACATGCTGCTCGGACAGCTTTCATTCCTCCTTTAATCCACGAGAATCCACACTGATCATATTTTAAGGATAACTGAGAGGAGCGAGGCTCAAAATGTGCGGCTGGTCGTTCCAGCTCACAAAGGTAATATGGAGTTACTACAGTTTATTTTTGTAGAGTCTTACATAAAAGCTTGTTAAGCCATAGCTGCAGTTGCAAATTAGTGAAACTTAATAGGATTTCTTCATTATTAACACATCAAATTTGGACTGATCCATCCCATAATGAGCAAGTCTTTCATCTCCTTCTAGAACACACAAACTAAGTGAAGCTCTGAGGTAAAGATTTCTCAAAAAGGGAGTTGTTCCAGGTAATGAGTGGGTGTGGAGGCTTTTAATAATAATGTAATAATAGGGTGTCAAACTTAGGCCCGAGGCCCACACCTGGCCACCGAGATAATTTCATCTGTCAATTATGAACGACTCCTTGGTATGTGGGAGCCCCGCTGAGAGCCCTGCGGGCAGGGGTGGGACTTTATTATGATGGGCAAACCATGCGGCCAA
Organism: Haplochromis burtoni; assembly: GCF_018398535.1. Classification (NCBI taxonomy): domain Eukaryota; kingdom Metazoa; phylum Chordata; class Actinopteri; order Cichliformes; family Cichlidae; genus Haplochromis; species Haplochromis burtoni. Next base: position 147,038 of record NW_024582883.1, on the reverse strand, counting down.
TCACATGCAAAGACAGTCTGGGATCGTACCATTTTGTGAAAGAAGGAAGGGGGGCAAAGTTCTGAGGACAGATAATGTAGTGGTACAGGCCAGGTCCACAGAGAGACGGGGAGTCGGGTTTAAAAGCATCGCGTCGGGAAACAGTGAAGAAATGAGTGAAAACATGAAATGATGTTGGTGAGTGCAGAACTGATGCAGTGATGCCCGTTTTTATTTTCAGCCACAGGTCTTAAACCTCGTGTGTGTTCAACGCTGTAGCAGTGAATCCATAAAAATATGGCTTTTGTGAAAACACTGAATAAAAATTGCTTCATTGAAAAAGCCTAAATTTATAGTTGAGTGTTGAATATTCCACAGTCAGCATGCACAAAGTGTTTGAATGGCAGAGACGCAGGGAGCACAGAGGCTCAGTGTGAGTCTCACAGGTCTGAATGTGCCTGAAGCCGTTCACACTTCTTTGATCTGCTGCTCACTAGTTTTTATATGTTTGACACCTTTTCCTGCCTGATGGCCGTTCACACTACACACAGTCTAATATCGAAATTTCAGGCTTTTAAAAACTACAGTTATTAAAAACAAAAACTGGACAGTCGTCTGAGCTCTCAGAACGTTTTCTGTAATTTTGCACATTTATTTCTTACAGTTTAAGTCCAAAAAGTCGTGCTGACAGATTTCTTTCTGTGTCACAGCAGCTTTTTCTTTATCACGTAGAGAAACAATTAAATATGAACTGACAGAAAGAGGAGTTTCACTGGTCCAGCCTACTCAAGGTCAAACTGACCAGTAGAACCAGTGCTGCCAGCATGCTGCAGCTTGCAAAACTGAACTGGTTCTTAGATAGTGCTTTTCTACTCTACTTAAAGTGCAACTGTGTTACATGCCAAACGTACTTGTAGAAACTGTAGACTGTCACAGTGCCAGCAGTAATCCCTCTTCCCCTCCAGTGTAAGGAATTAGGAGTTAGGCCAGTTCATTGTGCATTATTATAAACATTTCAAATCCAATTGTTTTGATTAGAAGTTCAATTCAATTCAATTCAATTTTATTTATATAGCGCCAAATCACAACAAAAGTCGCCTCAAGGCGCTTCATAGATACAGAGAAAAAACCAACAATCATATGAGAAGTTGAAGATAACAGAAATTTTGATGCAGTACTGAGTGTCTGGGTTTAGCTGATATTTGCATGCAGAGACAGAAGAACCAAAAGGTGGCATTACTGCTCGGTTTCCCCTAAACTCAAGCTGAATATAAAGAAAATGTAAACTAGTCATTCACACTGACTCATACATATAGGGCACAAAAAAACCCAGCAAACAGACAGACACGCATACAAGGCATACTAAGAATGGGCCATAAACAAAAACACGTAGAGAACACGCTGAAGCTCAGGCTTTGTAACGTGGTGGAGAACAGTGGAGGTGATGGAGCTCCCTCTGTTCCTGTTGCTTTTCTAACACAGTTGAGCTCGTGGTTGATTCTTAACACCGGTGACGTTTTACTTTTAGGTGTGTTTCAAGTTTTCTTACAATCATTTGCAGCAGAGATTAAAAAAGACGACCTTTCACTGCATTAGAATAAATAATCTGACACTGTAAGTTCTTCTAAAAGAAACTGAGAATCGTGTTTGGGCTGTACGTTTCTTTTTATTTCAGGGCCCAGTGTTTTCTGGTTTGATTCAGTCCTCTCATCATTCATTAACATTCAGACGAACTACACTGAGTTAGCTCATGGACACTGTGAATCGAGTAGAGCGGTTTTGGCCTCTTTCACATTTATTAGTATTTTTGCATATTTGTCACACTTACATTTTTCAGATCATCAAACTAATTTTAATGATAGATAAAAAATATTAAATCCTGGTTTCAGTTACTATTAAAGAAAAAACAAAGCCATATGTATCCAGCCCTGTGTGAAAGAGTAAATCCACATATGAGGTCTTTAATAAACAGCCAGCATCTTATCCTGTTATTGTAGAAGGTTTTTGCCCGTTTCTTTACTCGAGCTGGTCCCTGCTTGTTTTTAAGATTACGCTTGGCCCTGCTCTTCTTCACAATTACAGAGCAATCTCATTGCTACGTTTATTGCTAAGATTTTAGAAAAGGTTGTTGCTGAGCAGCTTACAGATGTTTACTTGACAAACCGTCATGTTTTGTAGCACTCATTCTACTGAAACTGTCCAGTGACATTTTGATGCAAAGCGATGCAGGCGAGTGTTCGGCTCTGCTCATGTTGGACCTGACATCTGCTTTCGATACCATTGACCACCAAATTTTGCTTGATAGGCTGAAATATTGGGCGGTCCACATGTTATCTGTGTGAATGATGCTTTAAAGTAAAAAACAATATATGCAGTGTTTTCTTCATTTTAGATGTCAAAAAGTATTGGTGGCTCCCAGTGTTTTCTTTTGCGTGGAAACCGGGTCAAATGGCTCTTTGGGTGTTAAAGGTTGCTGACCCCTGAGGTAGAGTATAAAGATGCTATATGAGAACAAGTCACATGATGAAATGAGCATTTCTCTCCCAGGTCTATGTTACTGCCCCTGATGCCTTTACATGTCACTGCTGCATGGAATCACCTTTGATCAACACTCTCGATCCTTTTTCTTCTCCTCACCATAAAGCAGCTGCTGCCCACCCTGGAGCCTGGTTCTGATTAACGTTTTTTCCTGTTTAAAGACTTTTTCTTTCCTGCCACCAAAAAGTGGTCGCTCATATAAGAGATCGACTGGTTGCTAGCATTTTCATTCTAATATCATAAGGTCTGCCTAACAGTAATAACACAATGAAGAATCTGTTGCTGTGAATTGTTGGTATATCAGTACAAATAAACTAAACTGATCATACAGGCTCACAATGATCAATGTTCAGATGTTCAATATCTTGATTAAAGACAGTGCAGCATTCAAACGGAATACTTCAATCAAACCAGACAGGCGGTCTTGGAAGGTGAAGCTGGTTTTATGGTCGGCGTGGTGCACTCCCTGTCATCTCCAATTCAGGGACTGCCAAGCTGCCTGCAGCGAGCTGGTGAAGGCAGTGTAGAAAGTGTGTGGTACAATGGGTGATGCTGCTGTTGGTCTGTCAGCCAGCCACCAAACGGTTCCAACATATAAAGAACTGAAGTGAAATTTAGTGGTATAAAACAATGCACTACCTCTGTATAGTGCACGCAATAAATTAGATTTTGTTTCCTTCAGTTAGTTGG
>NW_024582883.1:129519-134612 GCF_018398535.1 Haplochromis burtoni | reverse complement strand
GTCCCAGTAGCAGAGGAGCCATTTCAAAGAGTGATTGTTGACTGTGTGGGACCTTTACCTAAAACTGGATTTCAGTTTCTGTTGACAGTTATGTGTGCTTCCACCAGGTTTCCTGAGGCAATCCCACTAAGGAGGATTACGGCTCAGATTGTTGTCAAAGCTCTGGTGAGATTCTTTTCAACCTTTGGTCTGCCTAAAGCTGTGCAAACTGACCATTGGTCAGTGACCAAGGCACCAACTTTAAGTTGAGTGTTCGACCAGGCCCTTAAAACATTAGGCATTGAGCACATAACCTCCAGTCCTTACCGTCCTGAGTGTCAGGGGGCGCTAAAAAGGTTTGATCAGACTTGATCAGTCCATGTTGTGGAAACACTGTTACAGTTCTCAGCGGGACTGGGACGAAAGTGTTCCCCTTGTGTTATTTGCCTGTCATGAAGCTAAGTTCTTAAAGATAGGCTGGCTACTCCGGTTAACAACACCAAAATTCTCCCAGAGTCTGTCACAAAGCTAAATGACAGGTTAAAGAGAACTTATTCCCTAACAAGGAATGCACTACCAACTTCACAAGCAAAGACGAAGAGACACTTTGACCAGAGGGCTGTTGACCGTTCATTCCAGCCAGGTGACAAAGTGGTCCTTCTCCTTCCTGTGTCTGGCTCACCTCTTTCTGTTAAATTTTCTAGTCCTTAAATTGTAGACAAAAAGCACAGCAAGACCAACTACATAATTCGGACCCTAGATCGTAGACGCCCTGTCATGTCAACATGAGGAAGCTGTATGGCCCAAGAACAGGTGGCTACATCACTGATGGCTTCTGTTTCCAAGGTGAAATTTTCCCTGATGAAGATGGGTTGGTGTTACGGGATGCTGAGCCTCAAAGTGCTGGACTAGGTAATTCGATAATACAGCGGTCCCTCGTTTATCGCGGGAGTTACGTTCCAAAAATAATCCACGATAGGTGAAATCCGCGAAGTAGCCAACTTTATTTTTTACAATTATTATAGATGTTTTAATGCTGTAAAACCCCTCACTACACACTTTTCTCAGACAGGCATGAACATTTTCACTTTTCTCTCTTGTTTAAACTCTCAAAGTTCAAACCTTTGTAGAAAAATAAGTCCAGTATTATAGAATGAAAACAAAGGCTCGACGGTGCAAACCGTTTCATCAACATTTTTGTGTTTGTTGGGGAGAAAACTTGCAAACATACAGTGCAGCACTTCAGAGTCACACTGCTCGTGATCGCAGATTTATATAAATTTGACAAGCTAAACGCATTCTGTACTGTACAGGCGACACGGCACGAGATTGACTGACAATGGTCTATACCAGGGGTCGGCCACCCTGGGCACGTGTGCCACAGCTGGCACGCGAAGGGTTAACTGATGGCACGACCATAGCTGGACTGGCCATCGGGTATTTGCCCGGTGGGTCGATGGTGATTTTTCGTTTTTATGGGCCGATGATTTTTTTTTCTTGTAACGATATAAACAATGAGAGGTGGTGGATTGGCCAGATACTGGTCGATGTGTAAAAATAACTCAGTTGTTTGGTGGTGGCTATGGTGGAGCTTCCACAGAGGCCAGCAGGTGGATGAGGGAAAGGGGAGGCAGGAGGAGAGACCCGAGGCGGCCGCCGGTCCGAGTGTCAGGTGAACTGAACTTCAGGTAAGAAGTTATGACCTGCAGTCTATCTGGGTCAGATATAAACCAAGTTTAGGTGGAGTTTATTTTCGTTGTGCTGACTTTTTACAGTCAGTTACAATAACTCGTACTGCGTACTAGCTAGCATGACGGAGTTTCTATACAGCTGGGTGGGTGCTATGATGTTACTGATGTTGAACTTTATTTTGTTCATAAGGTTAGTAGAGTTGCCAACTGTCCCGTAAAAAACGGAATCGTCTCGTATTCAGAGAAAATATTACGCGTTTCTTATTGAGGTGAAAAGGAACAGTTTGTCCCGGACTTCAGCTACAATGAAAAAGACACAAAGCTGGAGTTATTCTGTGTTTATGCTGCACAGCTGCCTCTTCTTCTCTCATTCTCCCCTCCCTCTCCTGTTTCTACTTCAATCATGAAACTGATCAATGATCAGCTGATCGGCTCTCTTGTTTGTTTATCGCTCACTTTGCGCCGAAAGAGGAAACCAGCGGATGTCGCGCTAAACAACAGCAGCACGTTTAAGCTTGATCAGCTGTTGTTAGAATTTATTTAATATTAATTTCTAGTATCAGCTGATGTTTGCTGGAGCCACAGCTGTAAAAGCTGCTGGTCATGATATGGTTTGGTTATCTGGTGAGAGGGAAACATGAAGATGAAACCAGGAGATGTCCTTACTGAATCATCAGAGCTGAACAGGTGATGGAGAAACAGGTTTACCTTTTAGGTGACATGAATGAGTTGAAGGGAAGTTATGAACTGTTTCTGAGAGACAAATAACACCAGGATCCTTTTTTATGTAGCTGACAGCTGGTAACTGTGCAGGGGCGGGTCTAGCAAAGTGTTGCCAGGGGGGGTAGGGCATTAACAGGGAGAGGGGGGCACAAAGAAATACTTTTCTTTCTTATTCTCATTGGTCAATATATTGAAAATCAAGAATTTGAACGGGGAAAGATGTTGTCTGACAGTGCTTTAATAATGTTGCCAGGGGGCAGGTAGGGCATTAACAAAGTGGTGCACAAAGAAATACTTTTCTTTCTTATTCTCATTTAAAATGTCTCACTTTTAATAAATAATTATCTGAATCTTACAACCAAAGTTTTTATCTGATGTAAAATGTATAGAAATCATACATATACCAACAAGACTGTACATCACTGTCACAACAGCGTTTTCATTCAAAGGCTTTATGGCTTTAATACCTGGTGGGCCGGTCTCTAGTCAAAATGCCCGGGCCGATTTTTGTCTCAGTCCAGCCCTGGGCACGACACACAGTGAGTTAATCTGAGAAGGTGCATTAAAAAATAAATGGCCGCGCCAGCGGTGCACATCGCAAATTAACTCGCATACACACATTAGTTGTGCGCTTCTTAATGACAGTATCTTAGCTAACAACCCCAACTACCAGATTCAACTTGTAATTGGCTAAAAATAACTTAGCCTACTGGTGAGAGGGACGTTGCTAGCTGGCAGTTTTATCAAGCGATGTTGAAATTTCCACATTCTGACACTTCAAAAGCTTCAGCAGCTGTCTGCTCAGCGCAGCATCAGCACCACGGAGATACACGGATACATCCGTAGACAGAATTTGCAATGTGTTTTCGAGACTTTCAGGTTTATGGACCAATGTTTTACTTTCTGATCAAATCAGAAGCTTTAATGAGCAGCTGGTGTCTCACATTAACTGGCTGAGTTAATGCCAGTTAATGTGAGATCGAAATGCAGCTGATTGAACTGAAAAGCTCGACTCTGTGGGCTCAAAGTTTGCAGAACTACGAACGCAGCTGGAATCCACAGCTGTGCGTGTTCATGGAGCTGCATGTTCACCTGCTGGACATCACTACCTGACAAGTTTAACTGTCTTCAGAACATTGCAGAGGCCTTATTGACAGTATTTGGCTCTACGTGTCTGTGTGAGCAGATTTTCTCTCACATGAGTCCTCAGGTAGCCTCTGAAAGCTGGACACTCGGAGACCTGTGTCTCTTGTCTGCTCCTAACTTCTCTTTACCATTCAAACTGGAAATAGATGCCAGCACAGTTGGGGCAGGAGCAGTGCTTCTCCAGGAGGATAATCAGGGCATTGACCATCCTGTGAGTTACTTTGCTTGCAAGTTTGATAAACATTACCTCAAGTATTCTACTATTAAAAAGGAGACGCTTGCTTTGTTGTGGGCCTTGCAGCATTTTGAAGTTTATATAGGGTCAAGTCGTCACAGATCACAACCCTTTGGTGTTACTCTCTAGGATGTATAATCATAACCAGCGACGTATGCATTGGTCACTGATTATTCAGAACCATGTTCTCGACATCCATCACAAAAAGAGATCAGAGAACATTGTAGCAGACACTCTCCCGTGCTACTTGAACATGTTACCAAATCCTGAGCTTGGCTCCTAATGGGTGGGGGTGTTACATGCCACCATAACTGGCTGCTCTTGTCTTTCAGGTGTCAAGCCTCAACCTATATACCAATTCAGAGTTAATTGGCAAGTGTCTGTTGGCTGATCTGGGCACAGTAGACCAATTGCTCGCCAGGGATCATTATAAAAGGACACCTCCATGGACAGCTGGGCTGCTTCTGACGGTCTCTGAACTTTTGTTTGTAGGTTTCTGTGTGTGTGAACAGAGTGTTGTGGTGGGAGGCTGGACAGGTAAGTTTGGGTAGCCCATATACCTGCAACAGAGTTACAGTTGTTAAAACCACTAGATTATGTAGTTGATGCCACTTTTGTATGTTTATGAGCTTTTTTGTCGAGCAGCCCAGCAGGCCTTTTGCGTATTGGTTTAGACTTTAAGGAAGCTCTTTGTGCTGTATTCATTTCTTTGATTTGGCTCGAGCCCCTAGTCCTCCTCCCCCACCTTTTTCTTTTGCTAGGTTCATTATTGTCAAGGCATGGTAAACGATAAATAGAAACTGCCTGACTATTCATCTTTCTGTTGTCCCTCTCTTTCATTAATTTTGGTTGTGTTGCTGTCTCCCCCCTGCCTTAGCCCCCACCGTGGTGACGTAACAGCCATCGAGTGAGACAGGGCCAACTATGAAAGAATCAACTGCTCCAAAAACATCTTTAAATTTGCAGCTGCCCACACAGACAAGCCAAATGCTTCCTGTCAGACAAGACAAGAATTGTTGGTCTGTTGGATTTTCATGTTGTACAGTTTTTTGTTGTCTTTGTGACCCCAATACATTAGTCACATATAACCAGATCACAGTGATAAACCAGGCTATATAATTACATTAGGATCAGGGAGTCTAATTTCAAGGCACGTCTGCATCTACTCCCTTGGGCAAAAGCCAGCCTCTCTGTTTCCTCAGCTGTGGATGTGGAATTCAGCCAGACCCATTTGTTTCTATCAGCAGAGGGCTGTATCTCCAGAGAAAAAGGTTCAGCGATTAGAACAGCTCATAATTTTCAAAATGACATTTTTGAGA
>NW_024582883.1:90098-117658 GCF_018398535.1 Haplochromis burtoni | reverse complement strand
GATTCCCATGATGCACTGGGTGCCACTATGTATTAATAGACCTCTCTGCACTGAATCGCACTTGTTATTAATCTCTGGCTCTCGTTTTGTTAAGAAATAATACTTTTTCCTTGGTGCTTGGACTGAGTTTCTCTTTTTGGTAAAACAACCTTTCTAAAACCTTTTCACATGATACTTAGGATGTAGGAGTCTCCCACAGTTTAATAATAGGCCAATTATTAAACCCCTTTCTGAACCAGTGAGGCTGCAGATGTCATCAGTGACGTCACCCTTAAAGAAGCATGCCTCGATACAGGCTTCATAAAAGACCTCCTGAATTTCTCAATACATGCTGCAAAGCCTTGGGACAGTGCATCCCATCACTTACTAGCAGTGTGACTGCAAGACTCAAACTTTTTTGTAAATATCATTTAAATTTTATGTGTGAATATTCAGACACAGGAGCAAGAAACCTTTTGCTGGAAGCCTTTTTCTCTCATGTAGCTAGAGGCTTTTGTTTGTCCTTAATTTCAGTTTAGGAAAAATAGGAAATGTTAGAGACTTAAGTTAGTTTTAGTATTTCTCACAACTCAAGCCAATAACTTGCAGCTTAGCATGTTCATTTGTTTGCCATTGGCTTCCTTCGGTGTGGTTGGAGTGTCATCACTTAGCCAAGCAAACTGGAATTCCAGACAAAACATGACTCACTTTTCTATTGGAAACATAACAGTTCATGAAACACTGCGTTCAGCACATTAAGTCCACTCCTACATTTGGATTTAAGAGATCGAATGAGGAAATTAAGACTAAAGTAACTAAAGTAGGATTAGGCTTAAAGGGTTATAGAACAACATGGTCACATCTTTGCTGAAAAACATTTCGACTGATTGTCAGATTGTTTCCTCATGAAGCGGTTAGCCAAAGTACCACCACCAGCTCTTTTTGTCACAAAGCTTAATTCTCAATGGACACGCTCAGGATCAACCACCTGCATCAGTCCTACAGCAGCAGTAGGAGGGTAGCAGCATACACTGGCAGCTGCTCCAGTCAGCAGCACACATATTCAGTCTCTAAGGAATAAATAGCAATACGACTCAGCGTTGACTCATGACTTTCCGTCTCTGCCACGAGCAGACTAAATCTGCGGTCAGAACCATTCCTATGGCACTTATTCAGCAATAAAGTCATTCCTCAGTTATGCACGAGAAGAAAAACACTTACCTCTTCAAGCTGGAGTTGTTGAGAAACTCTCTTAACAAGTTGTGGGAGATTCGCTGCAACAGTCATCATTCATTTACTTGCTGCTCAAATCTTTAGAGACTTCATTTAAAATTTTAATGAATAAAACAGAACAAAAAACTATGAACTGTAAATTATTTGATTAAAGGCAGATGTTAAAACACTGGAATGTTGGACTATCGCACTCCCCAGTGTAAGTACTAAAATAAGAAACGATGTACTTGAGGATCACATCCATGCACTCTGAAAACTTTGAAATACAGTATGCTGGATAATGCAAGGCAAAGGCTTTCCATTATACTGTACTAACACCTACATTAACAAAGGAAGTCAATCAGTATTCACTGTGGGCAACATTTTCTGGTCTGTCCAGCCATTTATGTGAAAAGGGAAAAACATCTCTGGACGGAGGAGGGGCCCAAGGGTACATCTGTCACCATCGTACACTCTCTGTGCATGGGACTCATGGACATTGATCAATGAGCTTTGATCAGTGGTTGTTGATCAATGGTCATGAGAATTTGCATATTAATCATCAAGAACCTGACCTCACAGCGTGTTGGTCAGATGTGTTAGTTTCAGTCATTATGCAAATGTACTGTTTATAAGACTGAAGAAGATGCTTGGATGAAACGTCCCATAATGTCAACTCAGGAAGTTACCGTGATGCTATGATTCAATAAAAAACAACAAGCAGGTAGTAGTGCAGGAGACAGCCAAACTGCTTTTGGAAATGTCCTGAGAGGAAATGAGTTTGTGCACATTTAACATTAACATATAGGGAACGCTGATGGTGGGTAGGCTTCACAGTTGATATCAGAACACAAACCAATGTACTACAAATGAGCTCGACTGGATTTCTATTAAGACTGGAGCTTTTCTTCCTTTACACTATGACAGTGTTCATGCTATGACAAATATGCCCGACAAGAAGCGTGCACACATCACACATACCAGCCGTAGCACTAGAATGTCTCCAGCTGAGATTCTGTAAGAATGGGATAATAATAAATTGCAGTACCTCGCTTCCTTTACTTTGTCTTGAATCATCGAAATGTGAACAGCCTGAAGAAAGGATGAGGGGACTATAGCGTTCGACTCTTCCCAGCACCAAAAGAAATGGCAGTTCTGTCAACATTTCTGCTGTCATCAGTCTTACTTAGAACTCTTCCAGGTAATAAGTTGCAACAGAAAATTCACACATGTAACAATCCCACATCCTTAAAGTTCACACACACTTTAACCAGACATAATGTTTTATAACATAATTGTTTTTTCAACTACTAAGAAAAATCAAATGTTATGATGCTCAGTTAAACTTTTGATGCAGTAGCACCCGTCTGTAGAAGTGACCCCTGCATTTCTCTTCTGTGGCTCAAACAAGCCTCCTGGTTTGTCCATGTTTACTTTCATGTACTGACATGTTTCAATGACCAATTTCTGTGGCATATGGGCACCTATTAATATTACTGCAGGAACGGTTAGGACCAAGGAAAAATATGGCAAGAAAACACTTATTAAACATAAAGAATCAAGTTTCAGTTCAAACGACTCCATTTAATATTTTAAATCAAACTGGAGTATGTGTGGCGGTGGTTTGGAAACGAAAACACTGACTGTGTTGTCTGCTTTGTTCTAGATGGATGCTGGTGTCTCCTGAGTGGACTGACGGTATTTTCATGAAGGCCTGGACCCGAGAAACGTCAAACAGCAATGAAGGCTTCACTTCCCAAATGTCAGATTTCCATTTTGTGAATGCAAAAGGTTTGCTTGACTACACAGGCAGACGACTAACCTTCAGAGGCTGCTGGGTGGCTGAAGGACGCCGCACAGGTGAGTGTAAAATAAACCAAGCTGGACAAAACATGCTTCTTTATAAACTCCACTTGTTTCGACAGTTTAAAACTTCACTCAGGCTTCAGAGCTAAAGGTATAACTAGAATTCATGGAAATGAAAAGGCATTGCTACGTATTGGGTAGAAAACAATGCATATTTGCACCAGAAAACATATTTCCAAGACAAAGGTTGACATTTTAAACAATATATTGCTGTGTAAGACACAATGTCCCAGGACTGGACAGAACATGTACACTCGTCGGGTAAGAAAACAAAGCTTGAAATGCAGCAGGGGTACAGCAAAGAGAAAAACCTGCGAATACAGATTAGTGTGACACTTCAGGTATTTTAAAGCATGCGGACGTTTCTATTTAGAAAAGCTACTTAACAGGACACAAAGCTCTTTGTAAAATGATGCCCATAAACAGCATAATTCAATCATACACTCTGATAAGTGTCAAGACAATAACACAGAAATGTCAACAACACATTTAAGCTCAGGTGATTACAGCACAGGCGTGTCCATAAAGGTAAGGTGTCAGGTTACAGCATGCAGTCGCCGATTCTTGAATTTTCTGGCATCGTCCTGGAGGGTGGACACTACTTTTATTGTTTAACAAGTGGACATGTTAAGATCTGCCGACTAGGAACGTCAAAGAACATGATCCTTATCATTTTAATCAAACCATTCACTGAATGGGAGCTCTGAGTTGGTTTGCAGTGGTCCTTCCCTTCAGCGGCCTAACAGAGCTGCTTCTTTATTATGTGGCTCAGGAGTTTGGGTTTTCATTCATCCATAGCTAACAGACTGTCACTGAATCACTAAGAGTCTCCTTTAAAAGGTCCACCTCAGAATTCATCCATGTGTGATAATGTTCTGGAAAACCTTCAGTAGATCTATGTGCAGTCTTACAGATGCAGTGACCTGAGTCTGAAGGATCTAAAGTTAGATTTCAGTTCACTGAAGTTAAATCTCTGATGTTTCCACTTCTCTTGAGGACTTATTCACAGGAATGAGAATTTCTCATTTATTTTAAATAAATAAATGTAAGCAAACATGCCATTTTATAACTGCAGGGGACAGGTGATGCAGGGGACAGGTGATGCAGGGGACAGGTGATGCAGGGGACAGGTGCTCTCTGCCTGACAGCAGGTCTCAGGTGCTCGAGACACTTGGATCCAATCATTTTCTTATCAGTTTATCTAATTTAGAGTTGCAATGTCTGGAGTCCACTGCAACTGACATTGGACTGATAAACAATGAATAAGTCATCTGCGATCTTGAAGAGTGGACTTTCGTCTACTTCTGTAAGGTCCTGAACCACATAACGTCGCTGTTACGACAGAAAAGCAGCTTTGTTTGTCCGTATAACACAAAAGTGCAACGAGAAAAGCTTACCATCATGAGATACATGGCTCGCCAACAGCTCCACTATTCTGGTATCCTTCTAGCTGTCTGGACTTTTGCAGACCTACGTGGACATGAGGGGGTATCTTGGCCTTATCTGACTAATGACTCTCGCTAACTCATTTCACAGGAGCTACTTTTCACCTTCAAAACGTGTTTTTAAAATGTCTTCAGGGTGTGCCACAAGCTCTGGAACAATTTGAGTTGTAAAAACAAAAACAGCAATCAGAAAAGCTACATACAAATAAATGGATGAGGAAAACCTGTGTAAAAAGGACAGTGGGTGATTGTTTCTGCAGCGAGACACAGTCCACCCAGAGTGTTTTAGACGAATTGATGCTGGAGCCAAGTATCAAAAACAAATTCCAGTCAAAGGCATTGATAGGCTAGGATGTTTCAAAGGTCCAGTAAGGTTGTGTTCAGAGCAACATCTGCACAGCGAATTAGGAAAAATAATTCCACAGTGTTTACAAAACAGGATACAGACACGAGGGACGAATGAAAAAAGGAAAATACTCTTATGTCATCCACAGAGGCAGTCCAGCGGACGGTGGATAATAATACAACCCTTCTATCATCGTATCCATCTGAACAAACATCATGGCTTCCATCAGGTTGCTCCTGCTACTTTCAACGTTTTTTTCACAACAGCCTAAAAGGTCAACTTCCAAAGTGGAGTCAGCACTTCTGAAGTCAGCCAGTGATGTTTGACAAGAGTTCAACATCCCTTCTAGTTCATCCTGGAGGTGTTCGGTAGGGTTCAGCTTCTTCACCAACCCCATCCACCCATCCTTTTATGGATGTGCACTGGAGGCAGGGAAGAAAGCTGTGCCGATTTTAGTTAGAATGAGATGGATCCAACTCATAATGAAGCATGAGGCACAAAACCCGTGATAAACAAGGTTTATTTTGGAAGGTTGATATGGTTGTGATATTCAGCAAGCAACAGTTCACAGAAATGCTAATGAATACTGACTGTACGAATGCTAAGAATGGGAACTGATAAGATCAATATCACCGATTGATTTTCACTGGCTCCGCTTTTAGAGTCATCACCTTCACTAAGCAGCACATCAACAACATTATAGTCGTTCAGAGTAATTGCATGCTGTGCGATCAGTGCTGGGGTCATTACTCAAAGATATATTAGTCAGAACACTGTTCTTAAAAGCAATGAAGTGCTTTAGTTTACTGTTCCCAGGAGAAAGTCCTTTGTGACCTGAAACTATCATCTTATAAGCATTTAATAACATGAGGCTACAGTCCCAGCACACACCAACACAAATCCCTGTCCTGACGAGGACACGCATGTGATCCTTGTCTTAGTATTTAGGTATGAACACGAAGCAAAGATGAAAACCAGCACAGAGACTTTAAGCGATCGCCGCGGTGCCTCTACTTTAGAAACATGAACAGGTGGAGATGAAGGCTTCATCGCTGGCTTCGATGCCGGTCAATGTTCAGGCTCTGACCGCTGGGCTGGCGTCAGATTCACGATGCTTTCATTTAACTCTGGGTTCTTGGCTAGCTTAGCGTTAGCACGCTGTGCTGTCTGTGTAAGCGCCTCCAAAGAGCTGATGTTGTGTTAGCGACATCATTAACAGCCGTTTCTGTCCTGACACACTTTCCTTTGTACCACTGCACTCTCACGGTTTTGTGCAATAAAGATAACTGTGCCACCTCATCGGCGCATGAACTGAAATCAGCTGACTGTAGTGCAAATGCAAGGGGATAAGCAGGGTTGATGGGCAGGCAGACTAACTATAACTGGGAACTGGTTCTTCTAGAGAATTTAGATTCGTATCCCTACCAACTGCACATTCACTCTGTACTGTGATGCACTAAATGAGGCTCTTACATAACATCCTTGGCTTTAAATAAAATACGACAACAAGAATGAAAATGAGTGAGGTGAATGAGTGAGGTGCAGCAAAGCGCCTGCAGAGCAGCTGTGGCTCTACAGTCATGGCAAAAACCTTGGGCTGTGGAGACCTAACGCAGAGATGTTACACAGCTTTACATTATTAGATGTGACAACAGTTCAGTGGTATGTTGTCTCCAACAGCACCTCACGTTCCACGTCCACTATACTTTGAACTCCATTGACACAGCACAGAATTCAAATGTGTAGCTGCGAGACATCAAACAGTGATGTAAGGCACTGTCTTTACAAGTGCTACTGGTTTCCTGTCCAAGTGTCTGACTACATATAGAATAAGTCATTAATGACTGCTGATCAGAAGACTGTTACAGTACCAGTCTGCAGTCACATTGAACATGACTACATGAACATTTTAAAAAGAGAGAAACTATAAAACACGACTATATAAAAAGACCTGATTTTTTTTCTGTTTTATACCCAGAAAGTAACAGTCTTTTGGTTTCAAATGAACCAGATATTTTTGCATATGAATGGCTCAGAGAATAAAAACAAAAAATAAAATAAACTCAAAGTAGCAGATAAATAAAAGTATAAAAAGCTAACCATGTCTTTAGTTTCATACATACACGTCACAGCATCTGTCCTTTGGAAGTTCATTATTACAGATAAGATGCAAATCCCCCAATTTGATAAATAAGTGTTTTCTCCAACAGAGTACCTGCAATAGTAGTTTTACAATGTGTGTTGTTAGTTATCCACATAAATCAATCGATTAATAAATAGACACGGCTGAGGGATCAGAAGTTTTTGAAGACCTCCAAGTCTTTCTCGGCCACGGGGGGGTCTTTTTTCCAGTCGTCCTCTGGGTAAACATCAAAGTTGGAGGTGTCGCCCTCATGGGAAACCTTAGGAACTATAGGAGGCTGGAAACAAGGAGGAGGAACGTGTTAAATGGAGGTGTGGACCTGCAGGGCAATGCTAGTGAGTATTCACATACAGGCAGTGTTCTTAATTCATCCAAAGTTTGATCCATAAACATCCGGACAGGGACACAGTTCTCTATTCAGCACTACAAAAATAGATCGCGATAACACACAGACTTAAACTCAGTTCAAAGGGTTATTCATTTCATTCCGACGTGTAGTCCCGTGAAGCCACACAGAGGCTGTAGAGCTGGATTGTTTCCTATCGTTTCCTCGTGACTGAAATCCTCTGTATTTACATTCCTGAAGCCACCTCTCGATTCAATATTGCCACATTCTTCTCCACTCAGCCAACTGAGCCAAGATTTTTTCTCTTTGCGTGGGTTTTCCCTGAATTCTGTAGTTACTGAGCTCACCACAGCATTTCGTCTGTAAAGACCGAACCAGACAGTCGATCGAGCAGTTTTCACCATGTGTCCCGTAGCTTTGGTTTTTCCACCGAGATCTCTTTGGATTGCAAACAGTTTGCAAATGCAAAGACATCATCATCATCAAAGCATTCGCCATTGAATAATTAAGAAATAGAGCAAAAACGTCCAATTACTCTATGCACCTGTAGAAACTGAAGAAAACAGGAATGTCTGCAATGTGAAAGTCCTTAAATGAAAGTCTACAATTCAATCACAGCATTATTGCATCATTCGAAACCATCGGTGTACTCGTGCACAAACACAAAATTGTGAAAATGATTCTAATGTCCAAAATGTAAGCAGATTTTTTACCATCCTGATGTGAATGTAGCTGAACAGGTGAAAAATACACCGAATCAAACCCACCTTTAGTTTCCTCAGAGGAACGGCCTCCCAGTCAATAGTTTTAAACCATCGGTGCTTTTTCACGTCGTCGGCTCCATTCTGAAACAGACAGCACGATGTGTATGTACATACAGTGCTGGGAATATGTATTTGCCCCCTTTCCTCACTTCACAGTTTTTTTGTATATTTGTCACTCTTTAATGTTCAGTCGCCTGAAATATTGTTCAAAGAAAACCAGAGTAAATGCAAAGTGCAATGTTTAAATAATGATGACAGAAAAATGCTAAACCAACCTCGCCCCGATACAGGAGATGCTCTGTATCTCATTGTACAACTGTATAGTGACAACAAAGGCATTCTAATCTATTCTACAGTAACTGTAACATTTTGTTGCACCCAGGAAATTCCAGCAGTTGTAACAAAGTAAAATGTTACAGTTACTTTATTACAAATGATGGAATTTCCTGGGTAAACGTCTCACATTCATGGCTTCTGATTTTTAAATCTTTATAGAGTTTTGAAGTGCACTACAATCACAAAAGGATGACGTTATTATTAATCCACACATTCAATATTCAAATAAAGTCAGGCATTATTAAAGTTTTGAAATGAAAACATAGGACTACACATTGTCAAAAGGAAACCGTAAATCAGCGGCACTTTTCTACTGTGAGCAGTCAAAGCGCTTTATACAACTTGCCTTATTCATCCATTCACACAATCACTGTTTTCCACGCTCCTTCAGTCCAACATTCACACTCCACTGGAGGCATCGCAGCAACTCGGGGTTACCATCTTGCTCGGAGATAATATTCGGCACGTAGACTGGAACAAACTGGGGTCGACCCACCAAATGTCCGATTAGCAGGTGACTGGCTCTACCTGAGCTACAGCCAAGTCTACACCGAGGTCATGATTACAGAAACAAACCTCCAGCAGAACCTCATTTATTTCTCTTTTTTTCAGAAAACACACCATCACCCATGGGGTTTTTTTGGATCAGAAAATTGAAATAAACTCCAAAAGTGCACCAGCAGGAACTCTGATAGGCCAGGAACAATACTCATCTCCCACTAATATGCCACATTTGACCAATCAGAGCTCCTGCTGCTGCTCTGTGCAGACTGCACTCAACTGAAATTTGATCTACTTGACTTCCTCAGCGCATGTGTCTGCGTGAGTGAGGTGAAGCCGTGCGAGTGCACTGACCCAGACGAGGCTACAGCTGGTCGGCAGTGTCGGCTGATGTCTCGACTCAACAAAGAGCAGGAGCAGGTAATCAGCATTTGATTTGTCCCTGAGCTTAAGACTGGTTTTTAATATCACACAGCTCAATTTGTCAACTTAAGATGGATGTAAAAACACATTGTGAGGCTTTTAATTTCAAAACATTGTTCAAGAACAAAATTGTCAAATCAGTAGCAAAAATATAAGAAAAAAGTTTATCCATCATTGACCAGGATTATTGGGGACTTTAATGTTTACTTGACAAACGTATCATTTTTTGGACAAAAGTAGTTCATCAGTTTCTTTGAAAGAAAAACTCTCAGTGTGTCATTATTCTAGTGCACTGTTCAACCTCCCAACATCCAAATCTGCGTTCTGTTAATGAGCGATGAGGCTGAGGAGTACTGGCAGCCACAGTCAATATCATCATGTGTGGAATTATGTGGCGTTAATCACAGAGCTCAGAGAGGCAGCTGTTTCACTGAGAGCAGCTCACAGTGTCACACTGACTTCACTGATGTTCACTGACACACTTCAGTTTGAATGGAGATCTGCACTGCGCTGCCATACTGCGTCACACTCAGTGCATTTCAATCATTTCTCCAGCGAGTTTGATAGTTAGCAAAATAATAATCATAATTTTAAAAAAATAGCATGTGTAACGTACACGTACTGGAAAATGATTTACTAGGACTCACCGATCATGCAACTGTCGTTTTCCATCAAACACTCATTAAAACAGCGACCAACAGGTATGTTAGCACAGCGGTCTCCAACCTTTTTTGCGCCACGGACCGGTTTATGCCCGACAATATTTTCATGGACCGGCCTTTAAGGTGTCGCGGATAAATACAACAAAATAAAACCGGTACCGGTACCGAAAAAAAGAAGCTTTCTTCATAACACACGTGAAAAGACCCAGGAAAACCGAGTAAACGCTAAAAACGATAACAAAATAACGCTGAAAACCGATAAAAACCCTGAAAACTATACATACAACTATATAGTTTGTATATACACTTTCAAGCACTTTTAAGCACCACATCTGAAATTCAAGCCCTTTTCAAACCTTGAAAAGACAACACTAAAATTCAAGCATTTTCAAGGATTTCAAGCACCCGTACGAACCGTGCTACTAAACTTGGACACGATACAGCCTGTAATTCTATCAAGGACTCATTAGAAAAGAGGAGGAACATATTCTTCTGCTGTGTTTATGTTCTTCATTGTGGCTGCTGCGAAGGCTTAATTGGTCGTGGTCAGGTTATTAAAAACTATTGTTGGTATTTAAATTTGTTACGGACATATGAATGCCTCAACACCTCGACTTGAACTCATGAGTTCCTAAGCTTTTAGAAGTTAATGAGAAACCCAAAGGTCACTAATTTACAGGCTAACAGTTCAGGAGCACAGCAGACGACCAGGTTTGAGGAACTCGAGCTCGTATCCAAGCGTTTACATCGTCCTTACAACTAGCACGCTGTTGATCATGAGGGTTTACATCTCTTGCACGCAACGTCCAAGAATCAAACCAACTAAATGAAGTCAGAAGGAAAATCCACGTGTTTGAACTACTAGATGCAGCTTGAAAGCAGCACCAACCACTTTCCTGGGTGTAAGCCCATCTGGCTCTGACAACCCTGCCACATCCAAAGTCACTAAGTCACTTCGCTTCTTAAATGTTTCTTTCAACTTCAGTAGGTCATCTAAACAACCCCTACATGGGCTGCAGTCAGCTGATTGACTGATTAGACATTCATGTTAACAAGCAGTTGAACAGGTCTAATGAATGCGTCACATGACCTCCTGTTGTCATAAGACACAGACACACTTCTGCCACATGGTGAGATTTATTAAAACACGCCAGTCTCAGAGTGGGATCCACCAGAACCATCAATAATGAAACAGCTGTGAGGAACGGGAGGGACATCAAATCAGACAGAAGATCAGCTAAACGAACACACGGCCAAAACTGGAGTAGATTACTCCAGAACTTCCTGGACGTTGTTGTGAGCTGGAAAAATCCCAAACAAAGGAACAGAAAAAACATCCAAGAGAGAGCGGGAAGTCTGGTCACCCAACGGAGAGTGACCAATTTCAAATAAGTCATCAATGCAGCAGCTCAAATGCACAGTAATACAATCCTGCGTAACTGACTGTAACAAACTGGACATTTCTCTGAAACGAGCTGGCGCTCATTAAGCAGAATGGCTTATAAAACCATAACTGTAAATTGCATCCATCTGTTTTAAAATCTGTGAGCATAAAAAAGAGCCGCCCTCTATTAACACTCGTGTATTATAAGAAAAAAAGAATTTCAAATGATTGTTGGTCTATGGATCGTTTCATACCTACACATCAAACCTACGTATGTTTGAAACTCTGTCTTTGTCCTCAGAACTCTCCATACTTCTGTCTGAAATAAATTCTCCAACTTGACGTTCTTCAGAAGAGTGAAGCTGCTGCTCTCACTGGAGAATATTTACATTATAATTCGGACGTATTACACATGTACTGAAAAACCACAACAACTCCAAAGACCCTTCTGCATAAGTCTATTTCTTCAGGATTACGGTGCTCCAGCCGGACCACGGGCTTGTGCTAGTCATCAACTGCCTACTCAGAGTAAGACATACAGTACCACGTGGTTACAGGAGGCAGGAAATCAAACTAACTCACCTTCATGTTGCCTAGCCGTCTGGCTCGGTCAATCACGAGAAACTTCTTTATGAGGTCTCTGAGGAGACAAAGGAAAAGTCAGTGAATCCACAGCTTCACAGTATAGTTGTACAGCACTGTCTCTGTGGGACACAACCACTCATGTCTTTCCAGCACTGTCACAATGACAAATATCTCCTCATTAAAGGGTGACTGACGGCCTATTACAGGTGACAAAGTGAGGTGTGTCCATCTGACAATCTCCAACTGAAGCAACTGAGAACATTTTTCAGCAACACCTTCATCAGACTATAAATCAGAACGTGTGCTATAAACATCCACAGGTTTTCTCTCACAGGTGGCTGTAGCTCAGGAGGCGGAGCAGGTCACCTACTGATCGGAAGGTTGGAGGTTCGATCCCAGGCTCCTCCAGTCTGCATGCCAAGTATCCTTGGACAAGATACCAACCCCAAGCTGCTCTCCGATGCATCCATCGGAGTGTGAGTGTGGTTAGAAAGCACTCAGTATAGCGGTGGTGTGACCGGGTGAATGTGGCGTGTTGCATAGAGCGCTTTGAGCACTCCTGCAGAGTAGAAAAGCGCTCTATAAGAATCGGTCCATTTAAAGCGCGATACCTGCCGATGAACAGAAAGCTAACATATCTCAGATCCAACCATCTGCTAGCAGGCTGATAATTACGACAGCTGGATGCTGACAAGTCGACTATTTCTCATTTGTGACTGAGTCACACTGTGTCTGAACTGTGGGAATGACACTTAACAAAGAAATATTTTGATTTAATGGGGATACTTATGGCATCATGGACTTCCAAAAGGAAAACAATTAAAGACACTTTAGACTGTTTCTGCGTTTCCATGTAAGCATCCACACAGACAATGGCTGTTCAAAGTCACTCCAAGAGGACGTTTTACAGGAAAACGTCAAAACAGCGGAACCCCGACTGACGAAATTAATTCGTTCCCGAGGGTCTTTCGTAAGTCGAAGCACCCATCGCGCCTTTTGAGTGAACGATAGGCTATAGGCTAAGAGCTAACAGCGAAGCGCAAGTACGAAAGCCAAGGGGTTGTCACATGATTCGGAAGGCATTGTGGGCTCAGCCAATCAGAGCCAGCGGATTTCGTAACACGGGCAGAAATATTGCCGTTCAGCGCCTTCGTAACTTGAATTTTTCGTCAGTCGGGGTTCCACTGTATATCCAAGAATTCATGTAGGTAGAACGAACTTTAATAGGAACTGTGAGCGAAGACACTGAGGTAGAGGAGAATCCTTCAGGTCCGATCAATGAGCTCCTAACAAGTCCTAAGGTAGCAGCTCATTTTAATACTCGTTTCCTCTTGTGCTGGGACATTTCTCCAGTCTGTCTGCTTGTCTACATTCAACAGCAGCTGCTGGAGAGACGGCGGGTGTCCCTCTGTGCGGCCTGTCACAGTTTGATGGATGGGACACTGTGGTGTGGACTGTGTAAGAAAGATATTCATAATTGTGGGAATATTAAAAATCGCTTCCTCTGTTGGCTGCTAGATAGATGGCTTAAGAGTGGGAAGCTGTGACTTTGCTGAATTATCAGTGGAAGCTGGGACCTCTCCACAGTCACTGCATTAGAACTTAGTGACACACACTCCCACCCAGAGTGCCTGTAATCATTCCTGCTCCTCAGGCTGTTGTGATGGGTGTTGTGCACTGGGTGGGGAACCAGTCTAAAAAGGCCAGGTGTGTCATCAGTGACTGCAGATCCACCCAAAGTGCCTCTTTAACCACAGGGACCCTGCAGGGACCCTCAGGAAACGGCCCCAACAGCCGTTTGAAGTTTTACACTGAGTCATGTTAGTGTGTCAGTCAGCCTCAGTATGGATACGAGAATTCTCTGACTGGCCACATCCTGCAAACAGGTCCACCTGCAGGCCTTTTTTGAGCAGCTGTACCACCATCATGCATATATCTGCATATCCAATAAGTACTGAAGTACATATTGGGGTGGTTGTGGGTCAGGAGGTGGAGGAGGTGGCCTTCTAATCAGAGGGGGTGTGAGTCGACCTGTGGCAGCTCCAGTCTGCATGCCAAAGGGAAGGATGCTAACCCGGGGTTGCTCCCGATGCGTTCACTGGAGCACGACTGTGCATGAATGTTACACAGAAAGCACTTATAGAA
Source organism: Haplochromis burtoni (assembly GCF_018398535.1). Classification (NCBI taxonomy): domain Eukaryota; kingdom Metazoa; phylum Chordata; class Actinopteri; order Cichliformes; family Cichlidae; genus Haplochromis; species Haplochromis burtoni. Next base: position 103,521 of record NW_024582883.1, on the reverse strand, counting down.
AAAGTGCTTCCATGAATGTGTGTGAGTGAGGCTCGCGAGAAAGCACAAAGAACAACATCCAGTCAACAGAGTAACACAACAATAAGCACGATTCCTAAGGTACACACAACGAGTCAACATGTTTCTATGTTACATAAAGTTTAAAGACATTTCTAAAGTTTAAATGAACATCCTGAGCGATGAACTCTTCTGCTCCAGGAGTCACAGCGTATGATGGGTTTACTGTCAGCGATCACAACTTACTCCAGTTTCTAGTGTTTCATAAATTACAATTGTTTCCACAATGTCAGTGTTCTTAGCAAAGTCTCACTGTACAGATGTTTTCCACTGTAAACACATTCATGCAGTGTTTCTTTCTACTTTCACTCTGACAGAAGCATCAACCTTCCAACTACATGGCCTGTTCTACCTAAATAACATTCACAGCCACTCCTGTGGTTAACGATAAAGACCAACATTGGCAGACCGATTGCTGGGTTGTGTGTCTGATCCCCTGCATGATGCCCACATCTTACTTGACATAGAAATCCAGATGACGTGGGAATTCCAGCTTTGCAGCCAGAATCTTCTGATAGATTCCAAATGGATTGTCATCAAAGAAAGGTGGATACCTGTGGAAAGACAGAAACGTCAGCCCAGCCTGCTCATCTGAAGCTACAGACACACACTGACACACAATCACAATTCAGGATCATGATGCAAGGAACAGGTAACAGAGGCAGGAGCTAAAAGGCTCGCGCTCACCCGAGTCAACCTATGAACGAACGTGTGAGCGGTCACCATTCTGGTGCAGACAGTGCAGTCTTTGTCCACAGCTGATGATTGTGTGTGTGTCTGTGTGTACGCGCCCTCTACCATCCATCCACTGAATGCTTTCCCAGCTCTCAATTCTTCTTTTGGCCTGGACAAGTCATCACCCACAAATTACATAATGGCAGCTGCCTCTAAAGACATTGCACACGGAGCAGCGAGGCACATAATAACACAGTTTGTCACACCCTGCTTGTGTTCCCAGTGAAAAGTTGCAGCCATAAAACGGTTGGATGTGGGGCCTGTGGGAGCTGCAGTCTCTCTGAAACTGATGCTGTCACAGCTGAGGAATTTAGGTCAGATCGAGAATGCAAGTCATCCACCTCAAAACAGCAAAGGCCTGACTGCAGTGTGTCCAACATCCATTTACCCTGTGTGAAGATCAAGCTTCACACACGACTATGCTGCGCTCCACCGACAAGCTTCTTCAGTTCTAAAGACGTCTTCAAGCAACTTAAAGGAGTCCAGCTGCTTTCTTTCCAAGCTGCTTAGACGACATGACCTGGATGACTGAGGACCTACACAGTTACACACACATGTACTGGTTGTTTGAAGCCAATATACACATACTACATATGTATATGCTTTTCTGTAGATTAGTAGAATGACAATCTTCTCATTAAATATCCTTTTGTTGTTCATTGGCATTTTGACATAATTTGGCTTTTGAATGAAAAATAAAATTCCCGGCTCGCCCCGGGAGCTTGAGGGTCCTGCGCAGTGTCTTAGCTGTTCCCAGGACTGCGCTCTTCTGGATACAGATCTCCGATGTTGTTCCCGGGATCTGCTGGAGCCGCTCGCCTAGTTTGGGAGTCTCTGCACACAGTCCCACAGGATCTTAGCTCGGTCATTCTCCACCACCCTTGGGGGCATCTCTCATTTTGACCTCGGGACTTCCAGGCTGCATTCGGCACAGATGTTCCTGTACACTATGCCGGCCACTTGGATATGATGCCCCCTGCACGCCCTGCCTGCTGGCATCTTGCACCCTGCTGCTATGTGCTGGATTAGGGCTGGGTTTTGATGATCGATTTATCGATTAAAATAGATTCTGGCTTGGATAACGTGATATCGATTCATCAAAATCCTGAATCGATTTTTAAATATAAATTTATTTTGGCGGAAACGCCAGAATCTCAGGTTAAAGCTCACAAAATTTCTACAACCACCAAACAGCTGAAACAGTGACTGAGAGCAGGAGCACGGACTCTGCAGAGACGTGAACACAAAGCTCGACCCGCCGACGGCTCAGGATCAGTGAGATGTGACTTTCTCGCCGACGGCACGGACACGGTCGGGGCTGAAAGCTCGCTGATCCTGATGTGTCGGCGGGTCGAGCTTTGTGTTCACGTCCTTTTTGTGCTGATTCTGAAGCTGCAGGTTTCCCAACAATATTGACCGAACCAGCAGCAAAAGAAGATCCAAACTACGCTTCACATAAACATCGTCATGGATTCACTCTGACTTTTGCTGTTTTGCTTCCACCACAACACTTCATGCATCTCTCTCTCTGCATCTGTGCTGCCATGATTAGTGCCTCTGTGCTGTCTTTCAGTCCAGCTTTGTCCAGCCTCTGGTAGGATTTCTGGATATCAGCCACCTCCTCTATCTGCCGGTGGTACATACCGTGCAGGGCCCTGTCCTTCCATGATGGTTCCTCCTCTTCCTCGGGTCTCTGCTGCCTGAGGTACTCCCTAAGCATGCCGTCATGTTTGGCCATCTTCCTGATGTACTCGCAGATGTTCGTTGTCTCATCCTGGACCGTGCTGCTGACGCTCTCCAGTCCCCGGCCTCCTTCCTTCCACTTAGCCTACAGCCTCAGGCTGCTGGACGTGGGGGGAAAGCTTTCCTGGCAGCCTCTTCATGGTTAATGTACACATTACTTATTAGCGCTGCAAAATAGAGCCTCTGCTGATTGCAAGGGAACGTTACAATAAAGAAGAATTCTCCAGAAACCAGTTGCATCCACAAAGCTAACCAATGTGGGGAGATCATGGGCTTTTCTAAAGTAAGATCCTGTCCTTGTAAAATGCCCTCGAATGAGATTTCATGTCAGCTTCATGAAACAGCCTCAGGGGAACCTCTGAGGTGTTCATTCAATTACTAGAAAGCCTGAAGAATCACTAAATGATCATGCATCGTAGGTTTGTTCCAGCATTTTCAAATCAGATTGTATTGACGGCTGCAGTGTGGAGGAACTGGAGTCCAGACCAGCAAGTGTCCCCTCCAGCAGCTCCATGTAACCACCAGGCTGATGCTCTGCTGAGCTGAGGTGGAAAATCAGGTACTGCAGAAAAGTAAGTTGTAGAAGAAATGAGGTTTCATATACACGGCCACATGTACTGCAACTGCAAATACAAAAAGGGTACTGGTTTCCATTAAGGACAGGAATATGGGCCCAGAAGGAAAATTATAAGGGAGACTTTCCCCCTCATCCTTGACTTGATGTGTTTCCTACACATGCTTTGGCCCAAAGCAGGATGATCTACTGATGCCGAGTTCTCAAAAACAGCTGCTGCATTCTTTGGTGGAGACGTGTGACAAACAGCTTCACGGCGATGCTGAATGAAGAGTCTTTGTCCGACTGTGGAAGTGTCCCTCTGCTGGGAGCAGCACAGCCTGCAGCTTTTCCCACATACACCAACACTTCAACGCCTGCTCACACTCATACTTGGAAAAAGGTCACATTCCTTCCACCAATTCAAAGCCATGGAGCTTTTCCCAGCAAAACACAGAACCTAGATGGAGGAGGAGGACAGGCCAGGCTCACAGAAAGGTGGCATTTCAGTGCAAGTGGAGGAGGGCGCTCCACGGGGTTCAGCGTGATTGATGTAAGAGCGTTATGTAGAGTCTGGACAGGTGTCAGTGGCACATCAAGGGTCAATATGAAACTCTGTGAAAGCTTTTTTCCTTTCAGACTGGAATGTGTCCGAGTCACTGCTTCGTGTGTCCCTCCAGACAGACGGTCTGAAGATTTTGCACTGAGAGACACAGAGTCCACAGTTTAACTCTTTCTTCCACCCTCAGGCAGTTTTTACACATTTGTGTTAAGCCCCGCCCCCCCGTCACTGAGGGACATTTCAGTTAAGATCCTCTTTCCTCCGTTTTGCTTAGTTGCAGAACAGAAAGTGATGCAGTGTGGGATGCACAAACAGACGACTCTGAGGAAGCCTAAATCCACAGAAACACTGTGGGAAGTTCTCACCGATGCTAAACCAGCTACTCGCCAGTTGGCTTGAAAACCTGTTTTTCTGTCTTCACTCATTTTGTGGCAACGACAAAGTACTCCTGCCATTACTTTCAAAGGGTCTCTGGCATGTTGTAGTGCTTCCACCCTTTGCACAGTGCTGTACATAATGCAACATGCACTGTGCAGTGAAATCATTGCTGGATTAATGTCTCTGAAACAAGCCAATCACAGCCTTCAGCACTGCTGGAATGCCACAGACGAATGGAAATCCTTATTGTTTGTGAGCACATGAGAACAAACAGAGGTGCTTTCTATAAGGATCAGTGCTGTTGTTCTTCCTGTGCTACAATGAGGCCCATTCACAGATTGATTTGTCCCAGCTCTACAGCCTCTAATAATGACAAGATTTCCCAGCACGAGACAATAACAGCAGTAATGCAGGTCTCTCCTGGAAACGAGATTTTTACCTGTAAAAACAAAGGACTAATAAGTCAAAGTACGATTAACTGAATAATTCTTCTGCTCCATGAACACAAACCACTGCAGTGCTCTGCTCTCTCCGTGCTGCTTTATGTCTACCCAAAAGCTTATTTCAGGCATGTGAGGGAGACCTCGGTGGTTGTCAGTGTGTACCTGCCTTATTGTGTGTATCTGCAGATATTTCTCTGAGCTGTCAGACTGTAGATTTCAGCACGTCTCCCTCCACATATCAGCCGTGGCCTTGGGCCTGACTTTAACCTCCTAAGACCCAAAATCTTCCACAGGATACATTTTGAATCTCTTTGATATTTGGGCTGATTGATTGTCCTGATGAATGTAAAAACAAAGAATTACCAGATTTTTTTCTACCTTATTTTTGTTTCTAAGAAAAATGAGAGCCACATATGAAGATGTTCGTTTAAAATGTTGATAGAACAGTAGCAGCATAACGTCCTCGTCAGTGGACATCAGGCCCTTGTAGAGCAAAAGTGAGTATTTTGGTCTAAATAACCCAAAATGTGATGCCCACATATGTGGACGCAGGTCCTAGGAGGTTAAAGGTCAAACAAGTTCGACTGACTGCCTTTTACAAAATGAAGGAGTGCAGATTTACCCCAGTCGGTCTAATGGAGGAGAGTGCCCTCTAGTGTTTACAGCAGGTGTAGCGATGTTTACCATAGACTGCACCACTTACCCAGCCAGCATTTCAAAGATGAGGATGCCCAGAGCCCACCAGTCCACTGCCCGGCCGTGACCTTTGCTTTGGATGACTTCAGGGGCCAGATACTCAGGAGTCCCACACAGAGTCCAGGTCCTGATTGCCAGAGAGGACATCAAATATTTATTCCATCTCCTGCTTCTTCAATCCAAACCTGCTTGTGTGACAGCTGAGTTATTATGAATGACAGGTTTCATTGTAATTTTCTTTCTGTCAAAGTTATTGATTCTTTCTGATAGGTTTGTAGCATAAACCTATTCGCTGGAACGTTAAGGCCAATCTGCTACACAGCAAAAAGCAAGACTCAAGGCACCAAAGTTCTCTGGTTACTCATGCATGAGGGAGACCTGGCTGGAGCCAAGCGTCGTTCCACCACTTGACCTCTGTCAGACTCTCAGCCAGGCTCCCCATAGCACTCCTTTTATTGTAGTTAGATGAATATGCATAGGGTCATTAACATATAGCATCTTACATAGGTATACATGTAAACAAAGAATACTGTGTGTGTGTGTGTGTGAGTTTGCTTGTGTCAAAATTGGGGACTTCTGTCAGCTCACACACCAGTCAATTGGGGACACCTCTACCTTTGGGGACCAAAACCACCGTCCCCAATTAGATTTACCTCTAACAACGTTCAGCATGCTCTAAAACATATTTTAATCCAAAAATCTCACCTGTCATTCATGCATATATCTGCATATCCAATAAGTACTGAAGTACATATTGGGGTGGTTGTGGGTCAGGAGGTGGAGGAGGTGGCCTTCTAATCAGAGGGGGTGTGAGTCGACCTGTGGCAGCTCCAGTCTGCATGCCAAAGGGAAGGATGCTAACCCGGGGTTGCTCCCGATGCGTTCACTGGAGCACGACTGTGCATGAATGTTACACAGAAAGCACTTATAGAAAAAGTGCTTCCATGAATGTGTGTGAGTGAGGCTCGCGAGAAAGCACAAAGAACAACATCCAGTCAACAGAGTAACACAACAATAAGCACGATTCCTAAGGTACACACAACGAGTCAACATGTTTCTATGTTACATAAAGTTTAAAGACATTTCTAAAGTTTAAATGAACATCCTGAGCGATGAACTCTTCTGCTCCAGGAGTCACAGCGTATGATGGGTTTACTGTCAGCGATCACAACTTACTCCAGTTTCTAGTGTTTCATAAATTACAATTGTTTCCACAATGTCAGTGTTCTTAGCAAAGTCTCACTGTACAGATGTTTTCCACTGTAAACACATTCATGCAGTGTTTCTTTCTACTTTCACTCTGACAGAAGCATCAACCTTCCAACTACATGGCCTGTTCTACCTAAATAACATTCACAGCCACTCCTGTGGTTAACGATAAAGACCAACATTGGCAGACCGATTGCTGGGTTGTGTGTCTGATCCCCTGCATGATGCCCACATCTTACTTGACATAGAAATCCAGATGACGTGGGAATTCCAGCTTTGCAGCCAGAATCTTCTGATAGATTCCAAATGGATTGTCATCAAAGAAAGGTGGATACCTGTGGAAAGACAGAAACGTCAGCCCAGCCTGCTCATGTGAAGCTACAGACACACACTGACACACAATCACAATTCAGGATCATGATGCAAGGAACAGGTAACAGAGGCAGGAGCTAAAAGGCTCGCGCTCACCCGAGTCAACCTATGAACGAACGTGTGAGCGGTCACCATTCTGGTGCAGACAGTGCAGTCTTTGTCCACAGCTGATGATTGTGTGTGTGTCTGTGTGTACGCGCCCTCTACCATCCATCCACTGAATGCTTTCCCAGCTCTCAATTCTTCTTTTGGCCTGGACAAGTCATCACCCACAAATTACATAATGGCAGCTGCCTCTAAAGACATTGCACACGGAGCAGCGAGGCACATAATAACACAGTTTGTCACACCCTGCTTGTGTTCCCAGTGAAAAGTTGCAGCCATAAAACGGTTGGATGTGGGGCCTGTGGGAGCTGCAGTCTCTCTGAAACTGATGCTGTCACAGCTGAGGAATTTAGGTCAGATCGAGAATGCAAGTCATCCACCTCAAAACAGCAAAGGCCTGACTGCAGTGTGTCCAACATCCATTTACCCTGTGTGAAGATCAAGCTTCACACACGACTATGCTGCGCTCCACCGACAAGCTTCTTCAGTTCTAAAGACGTCTTCAAGCAACTTAAAGGAGTCCAGCTGCTTTCTTTCCAAGCTGCTTAGACGACATGACCTGGATGACTGAGGACCTACACAGTTACACACACATGTACTGGTTGTTTGAAGCCAATATACACATACTACATATGTATATGATTTTCTGTAGATTAGTAGAATGACAATCTTCTCATTAAATATCCTTTTGTTGTTCATTGGCATTTTGACATAATTTGGCTTTGAATGAAAAATAAAATTCCCGGCTCGCCCCGGGAGCTTGAGGGTCCTGCGCAGTGTCTTAGCTGTTCCCAGGACTGCGCTCTTCTGGATACAGATCTCCGATGTTGTTCCCGGGATCTGCTGGAGCCGCTCGCCTAGTTTGGGAGTCTCTGCACACAGTCCCACAGGATCTTAGCTCGGTCATTCTCCACCACCCTTGGGGGCATCTCTCATTTTGACCTCGGGACTTCCAGGCTGCATTCGGCACAGATGTTCCTGTACACTATGCCGGCCACTTGGATATGATGCTCCCTGCACGCCCTGCCTGCTGGCATCTTGCACCCTGCTGCTATGTGCTGGATTAGGGCTGGGTTTTGATGATCGATTTATCGATTAAAATAGATTCTGGCTTGGATAACGTGATATCGATTCATCAAAATCCTGAATCGATTTTTAAATATAAATTTATTTTGGCGGAAACGCCAGAATCTCAGGTTAAACCTCACAAAATTTCACAACCACCAAACAGCTAAACAGTAAATGAGAGCAGGAACACGGATCTGCAGAGACGTGAACACAAAGCGACCCGCCGACGGCTCAGGATCAGTGAGATGTGACTTTCTCGCCGACGGCACGGACACGGTCGGGGCTGAAAGCTCGCTGATCCTGATGTGTCGGCGGGTCGAGCTTTGTGTTCACGTCCTTTTTGTGCTGATTCTGAAGCTGCAGGTTTGATCTCTCTCCAAACAATATTGACTGAACCAGCAGCCAAAGAAGATCCAAACTACGCTTCACATAAACATCGTCATGGATTCACTCTGACTTTTGCTGTTTTGCTTCCACCACACCACTTCATGCATCTCTCTCTCTGCATCTGTGCTGCCATGATTAGTGCCTCTGTGCTGTCTTTCAGTCCAGCTTTGTCCAGCCTCTGGTAGGATTTCTGGATATCAGCTCTATCTGCCGGTGGTACATACCGTGCAGGGCCCTGTCCTTCTGCCATGATTAGTGCCTCTGTGCTGTCTTTCAGTCCAGCTTTGTCCAGCCTCTGGTAGGATTTCTGGATATCAGCCACCTCCTCTATCTGCCGGTGGTACATACCGTGCAGGGCCCTGTCCTTCCATGATGGTTCCTCCTCTTCCTCGGGTCTCTGCTGCCTGAGGTACTCCCTAAGCATGCCGTCATGTTTGGCCATCTTCCTGATGTACTCGCAGATGTTCGTTGTCTCATCCTGGACCGTGCTGCTGACGCTCTCCAGTCCCCGGCCTCCTTCCTTCCACTTAGCCTACAGCCTCAGGCTGCTGGACGTGGGGGGAAAGCTTTCCTGGCAGCCTCTTCATGGTTAATGTACACATTACTTATTAGCGCTGCAAAATAGAGCCTCTGCTGATTGCAAGGGAACGTTACAATAAAGAAGAATTCTCCAGAAACCAGTTGCATCCACAAAGCTAACCAATGTGGGGAGATCATGGGCTTTTCTAAAGTAAGATCCTGTCCTTGTAAAATGCCCTCGAATGAGATTTTATGTCAGCTTCATGAAACAGCCTCAGGGGAACCTCTGAGGTGTTCATTCAATTACTAGAAAGCCTGAAGAATCACTAAATGATCATGCATCGTAGGTTTGTTCCAGCATTTTCAAATCAGATTGTATTGACGGCTGCAGTGTGGAGGAACTGGAGTCCAGACCAGCAAGTGTCCCCTCCAGCAGCTCCATGTAACCACCAGGCTGATGCTCTGCTGAGCTGAGGTGGAAAATCAGGTACTGCAGAAAAGTAAGTTGTAGAAGAAATGAGGTTTCATATACACGGCCACATGTACTGCAACTGCAAATACAAAAAGGGTACTGGTTTCCATTAAGGACAGGAATATGGGCCCAGAAGGAAAATTATAAGGGAGACTTTCCCCCTCATCCTTGACTTGATGTGTTTCCTACACATGCTTTGGCCCAAAGCAGGATGATCTACTGATGCTGAGTTCTCAAAAACAGCTGCTGCATTCTTTGGTGGAGACGTGTGACAAACAGCTTCACGGCGATGCTGAATGAAGAGTCTTTGTCCGACTGTGGAAGTGTCCCTCTGCTGGGAGCAGCACAGCCTGCAGCTTTTCCCACATACACCAACACTTCAACGCCTGCTCACACTCATACTTGGAAAAAGGTCACATTCCTTCCACCAATTCAAAGCCATGGAGCTTTTCCCAGCAAAACACAGAACCTAGATGGAGGAGGAGGACAGGCCAGGCTCACAGAAAGGTGGCATTTCAGTGCAAGTGGAGGAGGGCGCTCCACGGGGTTCAGCGTGATTGATGTAAGAGCGTTATGTAGAGTCTGGACAGGTGTCAGTGGCACATCAAGGGTCAATATGAAACTCTGTGAAAGCTTTTTTCCTTTCAGACTGGAATGTGTCCGAGTCACTGCTTCGTGTGTCCCTCCAGACAGACGGTCTGAAGATTTTGCACTGAGAGACACAGAGTCCACAGTTTAACTCTTTCTTCCACCCTCAGGCAGTTTTTACACATTTGTGTTAAGCCCCGCCCCCCTGTCACTGAGGGACATTTCAGTTAAGATCCTCTTTCCTCCGTTTTGCTTAGTTGCAGAACAGAAAGTGATGCAGTGTGGGATGCACAAACAGACGACTCTGAGGAAGCCTAAATCCACAGAAACACTGTGGGAAGTTCTCACCGATGCTAAACCAGCTACTCGCCGGTTGGCTTGAAAACCTGTTTTTCTGTCTTCACTCATTTTGTGGCAACGACAAAGTACTCCTGCCATTACTTTCAAAGGGTCTCTGGCATGTTGTAGTGCTTCCACCCTTTGCACAGTGCTGTACATAATGCAACATGCACTGTGCAGTGAAATCATTGCTGGATTAATGTCTCTGAAACAAGCCAATCACAGCCTTCAGCACTGCTGGAATGCCACAGACGAATGGAAATCCTTATTGTTTGTGAGCACATGAGAACAAACAGAGGTGCTTTCTATAAGGATCAGTGCTGTTGTTCTTCCTGTGCTACAATGAGGCCCATTCACAGATTGATTTGTCCCAGCTCTACAGCCTCTAATAATGACAAGATTTCCCAGCACGAGACAATAACAGCAGTAATGCAGGTCTCTCCTGGAAATGAGATTTTTACCTGTAAAAACAAAGGACTAATAAGTCAAAGTACGATTAACTGAATAATTCTTCTGCTCCATGAACACAAACCACTGCAGTGCTCTGCTCTCTCCGTGCTGCTTTATGTCTACCCAAAAGCTTATTTCAGGCATGTGAGGGAGACCTCGGTGGTTGTCAGTGTGTACCTGCCTTATTGTGTGTATCTGCAGATATTTCTCTGAGCTGTCAGACTGTAGATTTCAGCACGTCTCCCTCCACATATCAGCCGTGGCCTTGGGCCTGACTTTAACCTCCTAAGACCCAAAATCTTCCACAGGATACATTTTGAATCTCTTTGATATTTGGGCTGATTGATTGTCCTGATGAATGTAAAAACAAAGAATTACCAGATTTTTTTCTACCTTATTTTTGTTTCTAAGAAAAATGAGAGCCACATATGAAGATGTTCGTTTAAAATGTTGATAGAACAGTAGCAGCATAACGTCCTCGTCAGTGGACATCAGGCCCTTGTAGAGCAAAAGTGAGTATTTTGGTCTAAATAACCCAAAATGTGATGCCCACATATGTGGACGCAGGTCCTAGGAGGTTAAAGGTCAAACAAGTTCGACTGACTGCCTTTTACAAAATGAAGGAGTGCAGATTTACCCCAGTCGGTCTAATGGAGGAGAGTGCCCTCTAGTGTTTACAGCAGGTGTAGCGATGTTTACCATAGACTGCACCACTTACCCAGCCAGCATTTCAAAGATGAGGATGCCCAGAGCCCACCAGTCCACTGCCCGGCCGTGACCTTTGCTTTGGATGACTTCAGGGGCCAGATACTCAGGAGTCCCACACAGAGTCCAGGTCCTGATTGCCAGAGAGGACATCAAATATTTATTCCATCTCCTGCTTCTTCAATCCAAACCTGCTTGTGTGACAGCTGAGTTATTATGAATGACAGGTTTCATTGTAATTTTCTTTCTGTCAAAGTTATTGATTCTTTCTGATAGGTTTGTAGCATAAACCTATTCGCTGGAACGTTAAGGACAATCTGCTACACAGCAAAAAGCAAGACTCAAGGCACCAAAGTTCTCTGGTTACTCATGCATGAGGGAGACCTGGCTGGAGCCAAGCGTCGTTCCACCACTTGACCTCTGTCAGACTCTCAGCCAGGCTCCCCATAGCACTCCTTTTATTGTGGTTACATGAATATGCATAGGGTCATTAACATATAGCATCTTACATAGGTATACATGTAACAAAGAATACTGTGTGTGTGTGTGTGTGTGTGTGTGTGTGTGTGTGTGTGTGTGTGTGTGTGTGTGTGTGTGTGTGTGTTGTTGACTGCTGATCAAAGGGTCAATACATCCTCCTTGGTCAGGAAGAGGGTAGCCTCCCCCTCACCCTAGATGGTTCATCCTAGATAACACGGTGAGGAAGTCCTGCAGTTCATCTAAACAAAGAACACTTAGACTAGAACAGACGCAACTACGTTGATCCTCCTAAAACAATTAAGACAGATGCGACCTCTTCCCATGCTCCCAGGATGTAGGTGTGCATTCTAGTGAATACACACAAAGCCTTTGTAGCCTGTTAAAGATCACACAACCTATCACTACACAATTGATTATACACCTCTAAGCATATATGGTTAAATGTTTCCTAATACAAATGACAATAATAAAATCTAAACCCAACACTTTCCATATAACTAGCAGAGTAAGAACAGCTTTGGTGTGAAATGGCTTCATGTTCAGATCATAAATGAATGTTTTTAATTCATTCAGTGGCTAAACTGGCCACAGAAGACCAACGTGAGCCTTTTTATGATGAAGGATTTCAGGTGATTCTAACATCCTTCTCAGTTGTATTTGCATCCCCACGATGCTTCTGCAGTTGGTCCAGAGACGAGATGCAAACACAAACAGTTCTGTGATCCCGTTATCATTTCTTTGTAACCTTTACGTTCCACACCGCTAACGTGATCTGCACTTGCATTCTGGCCCAGCTGTGTCATCTTCAGTATTACCACGAGGATGTGGGGCCTCAGTGTGGACGTGGGAAGAGTAATGGATCGATGTCTGCCTGAGTGTAATGTGGGCGGGCATAGGGCTGTTTGCTATAACCATGCATATCTGATGACGATATAAAAACGTCTATCGTTTCATTTTACGCTGTCGTTTGTTTCGTGGTGTCGCAAAATAAACTGTTTACGGCAATATTTGTTCATGTTCTGATGTCACTGTAGGGCTGTATTCATTTCTTAAACTTCCTTTCTCTTATATTTAATATAACCACACTACGGACGGACAAGCGCCTGTTTTTATGCGTGTCGTTAGCAACAACGACGGTAAAACCATCGCGTGTCCGCTTGTTTATGTTCCACATAAACCTTTCACAATAAAGCTCAAGATCCTGTTGAGACTTTTCAAAATAAACTGAATCACGTGAAGAGCAGATTATTTACAGATGAGAAGTAAAAAAGAGCCGCCAGGTGCTAAAAAATAAAGCTTAGACTCAAACGTTAGAACAGGCTTTTCCCCGCAGCACGCCGTGTAATAAGTACTCACAAAGAAAACGGCGCCGTTACAACTTATGTCTAAAATGTATCGTTTCATGCATCGTTAAAACACTCGACTCCAGCTACACGACGCGCAGCTGGAAACACTTCACACAAGTCGAGCTGCCCGAGATTCACAGACTTTACAAAAATGTTACATTTGTGTGATTTATATCGTTATCGGACGATAGATGTCTGATATCGGGACATGAGGTC